>NC_043966.1:24769587-24972087 GCF_902148855.1 Sphaeramia orbicularis
TCTCCACCTGACTTCTAGCAGGTGTTTTATTCTGTTCATACATATCCCAGTGTGTAAAACACACCTGCCAATGGGAGCTGTTTCGCCCGAACACCATGTATCTCGCTCAGTTCAGTCTTGGATCACTTTCCCAACAGTCAAACCACTCCCCTCTTCATTTGGGACTGGGCCAAAACCATTTCTTCCAAATGGTCTCAGTGCGCCCATATTGGTCTGCACCTGATTCTGATTGCTTTGTTTATTTCTCTGCAGACAAACTGTGAAAGAGCACAGTCCGACTCGACCAGACTAAACAGTTTAGGTCTGAAAAGCCCTTCATGTGAACCTTATTGTATGTCTTCCCCGTTAGCTTTGCTCTCAGTGAATTATGTGCTCCATGTGCTATTTGAATATTGGGATTCCTGTGTGTGTGCATGTATATGAGACAATGACAAAAGCTTATTAAAACTAATCACACAGGCTTCTGGTGTGTATGAATTGATTATTTCTTGGGATGCGATACGAGTCAGTGAGCTGAGTCGCCACGGGGGACTACTTCACATGAATATTTGCTTCTTGGTTCTCTCATCTGTGTGTGTTTATGTAAAGGAGACACAAAGAGAGAGACTCTGTCAGCAGTATCATAATATTTTCACTGTTTCATTTTCTCAGCTTGGACAATGATTACATGTGCTCATCTTCAGTGTTTGGATGAGTGGGGTTTTGAAGACATTTAGTTACATTTACATTTTGGATGGGTGGTAATTTTACGGAGCTTACTTTCTAAAGTCTGAAATTTTTAAGGCATCAATAATTTTCCATCATCCGTGATTTAACACAAAGCACATTATTTGCACCATAGTGTGCGCAGTGTAGCTTGTACTGGTCCACACACAACATGAGCATGTAGAATTACCATACTTTTATTTGAGTTCTATTTCAAGTACTTTTTTTATACACTTCAGAAACTAATTTTAAACAAAATGTTCTACAGTTGGAGTGTGAAGTCACGGTTATATTTTCATCTTTGTTTACTGGTTTTCACTTGAACTTGATGCAGAGGAAAATAAATGTTAAGCTGGATCTTCATCCATTGTACTAAACAAAAGATGACACTGCTTTTGTGTTTCTGTATATTTAGAGCTTACATCTCATCAGCCAATGTCAATGAACATTCATACATAAATACATGTGTATGGATGCTGCATTCATTCACAGTTACATGCAATAGTCATGTAACATAATGATGAAGTAGAACAAGGTTATCTAACAGTATGTCTCAAAATATACACAACGTTCTGCAATAATCTGTAGTGTAATACAAAATGCAAATAACCCTTCCAACACGGTTCATGTTTCAAAAATAGTATGTGTTTAAAAAGACAAGATAAACAAAAAGGGAAAAACATTGCAACAGAGGACATCTTTTCATACATACACCTGTCTGTCAGACTTAAGTGGTTCTGAAAAGCTAATACAATTTAATTATTTTCACAAAATTCAGCCAAAGCAAATTGTGTTTGAAGGTTTCTGTCAGAATGTACTCACTCTTCCACTTCATCTTCAGACAATCCCCACATTTCAGGCAGTGAATGATCCACTGAATGTTTTCAAATGCAGCTTCTTTTTAGCTTACCGTCTGACAGGCCGTAAGCTATTGTCGTCATGTGGCATCCGGCGGCGGCGTCTATCGTCGTCTGTCGTCCGTTACAAAAATTTCAATCGTCTTCTTCTCCGAAACTACAATTCCAATTGACTTCAAACTTGGTATACAGCTTCTTTATGATGATGTCAACAAAAGTTAGTGAAATTATTTCGATCCGAATCTGATTCTGGATTTGGTGCAACTTTGAAAAATTTCCCCATTATAAGAGATAGGAAGTGGATCGATGCAGTAACTCAGTAAATATAAATGATATCAAGTTGAAATTTCTACAGTCCAGCCCTGATAGGGAGATGACCAAAACATAATGTCCTCATGCTGATCAGGATCTTCTTCTGGATCCGGGAACTTTCGGAAAATTTAACATGGGCTCTTATGGGGAAAACATTTCAATCGTCTTCTTCTCCGAAACTACAGTTCTGATTGACTTCAAACTTGGTATACAGCTTCTTTATGATGATGTCAACCCAAGGTACTGAAATTATTTCGATCCGGATCTGATTCTGGATTTGGTGCGACTTTGAAAAATTTTCCCATTGTAACAGATAGGAAGTGGATTGATCCAATAAATCAGTAAGTATCAATGATATCAAGTTAGAATTAGAATTTTTTTTACAGATCTGATTGGAATATGACCAAAACATGGGCTATTTCTGTAGTATAATAAATACACAGAACTGGGTGATAATAAATGGCATCTGGATACATTTCCCAAAGCTTTTAATTTGGCCGGTAAGCCACAGGGCCATTGGTCCTATTTTTATTTGGTGTGTCAATTTTTCTAAAGTAGAAGTTTTACACGTTGTTAAACAGTTGGTGTTTTGCATGCAGAGAACACACTTGGATTTTTATTTGTTCACCTATGGCACAGTTGTGGTCTTTAGGGTACATTGTTCATTTTTCCAAAAAAAAAAAAAAAAAGATCCCTCCCCTCTTTCTCATTTTCCTTTATTTCCCTTTTTGTCTCCATGTGGTCCTATTGCCATCTCCACTGTGTGTCTGTCTGGCTGTCGGATCACACCATATGTAGATTTATGCACACACCATCATGCTTCTCCCCACAGCGCATCTGTATGAGTTTTTAATTGTTTGTTGCAGGATGTAGTCATCACGTGTCTGCAGGATGCAGGCGGTGATGTGTGTTTAGAGAGCCGCTGTCCCGCCCAATGACTTTCATCTGCCAGCAACCGTCTTTATTGATTCCAAACAATCTGCCTCGGTGGCGCAGACACACAGGGAAGAGGGAGGTGGAGTACGGGGACAGGAAACATAAGGGTTGTAGGGAAAACATCAACTACAAAGACAATCAACAGGAAATTGGGAGAAAGCCCCCTTTTTTTCTATAAAAGCATCATCTGTCGCAAAGGGGATTGTCTTTTCCTCTCCTGTGCTTTTTGATTGTGTCCCTGTCTGGGCCTTTGTTTCTCCTGCTTCCTCCTCTTCATCCTCCTCTTCATCCTTGTCTCTCGTTCTCACTGTTTAACTCTACAGGATGGTGGAAAAAATAAACAGATGGAAGAGGGAGGGATAAAGAGACAGAGAGAGGAAGGATGGAGGAGTTCAAACTGAGAGTGGGGGAGGAAAAAGGTGGGGAATGAGAGGATGCAGAACAGGGCAGGAGAATGAAATGGAGAGATGGTGGAAAAAAAGAGGGATGGAGAGCCTGATGAACTCATCTAAAGGCACACTGGGTTTTTTAATAAGCAGCAGACTGTGAAGCTGCTCTCCGACCAGTCACTCTGAATAATGAGAGAGAGGGGGAGAGAGACAGAGGATGAGAGGCTGAAAAGACAACGAGACTCATTATCCTCCGACCAATTTTCATCACTGTCCCGTCAGTAATCTCTCTCTCTCCTCCTCTCTCTCTTCTCTCTTGGACTCAAACAGTCCACAGCTCTGTTTGAGATGACAGATGAAGACCAATTACACTAACTGTTTCGTTAACTTGAAGGCTGATTCACTGCCATCTTCCAGAACATACACTGATAATCCTGTAAGCCCTGGAAATTACCTGTGTGTGTGTAAGAGTGTGTATGTGTATCGTTAATACCTTCAACAGCAAAGACTATGGTGTGTAAAAGCTGCAGAAAAAGACTGCAAGTTACATAGTTTGTGTGTTGAAAAATGTCCGCTGCTTGTTCAGTTGACAGTATCCGGCGGCTGTGAACACTCAGGTGTTTGATGAAGAATTATTTCAGGCTGATGACTGGTGTTGCTGACTTTGTTCATTGCAGTCTAATAGGTTACTGCCTTGTCAACATTTTCTTGGCAGTTAAATATATTTGTTGCCGTTATGCTTGAGTTTCTTCCAGCGGCAAGCTACAAAATAAACTTCAAATTGTTGGTGCATTTTTTTCCCCAATTGCTTTTACATTGTGTCATTTAATCTGAGTGTTTTCATTCAGCACCTGTATCGCTCTGCTTTGTTTCTGGCTGGGCTCAAATACTCAAATCAAGGAAAATCGGTGTTTTCTTTATTTTGCTGAATGCTTTTTTTTAATTGTATCAGCCTCCCTCTGTGGTTTCCATCATGCTGTGTTTCAGCTGTTCATTGTGTAGCTGTTGCAAGTCTGAGTAATGCATTTAACTGCAGTGATAAGCACATTTTGTCAAATAATATGCCAGGGAGAAGTAAATTATCACATTAAGCGCATTAATATACATTGATATGGATTGATTCTGCATGACAATGGCCAGTTTGATCAGGGCTGTTGGATTATCAGCCTATTAACACTTGTCAGTGTCTCAAATTACAAACAAGCAAGAGGAAACCTGCGAGAACAGAACTCTTTTCTATGTATGACTTGCATTTGTTCATGTGCTTAAAGCTGCAGTGCATTAGCAGAATTTTTTTTGGCATCCATTGTTATCTTTCAGCATACTGTAATTTAAGTGGTTAGGGTTCTATGGACTGTTTTCAGGCTGTAGAACATCTACTCTGTGGTGCAGAGTTTGGCCAATCACAGACGGGTAGGGGGTTAAATACATGATTGACAGCTGTAATTGGATGCAAGTGAAGAGTGCGCTGCAGTCAGTGTTGTGCTGGGAGACAGACATCCTTTGATGAAGCACTGAAAAACTTAAGAGGATCACAGTTTTTGCAGAAAATCAGACCTGAAACCTCAACACTGAAATCAGTGTATTGTTGCTGTTACCATAGATGGACTGTCATTAGCTTGGAAATGGAGTTAGCTTATATGTCATCAAATGGCCAGCTCAGCACAAAACAGACTCATGAAACATTTCATGGAAGTGCGTGTAAATCTTCGATAGTGCATCTAAAGATCAATGACTCTCAGCCCCTTCATTGTTAACTCACTCTAATGATTGTAATTATGTAGGCTGATTAGACTTAGAGTGTGTTCAGAAGCGCACATGGATGTTGGATACTGCATTAATATATATTGCACACATGCTATTTTCTGTACTAGAGTATAATGAACTATGGAGCGGGTGAAGTCACATGACCATAGGCTTATAATAACACCATTGAAACAGTTACCAGGCAGCGGTTGGCAGGCAGTTATACTGTATTTATAGAAATCTATAAGAACATCTGTCAAGATATGAGATGCTCATATGAGTTACTAGTGTTGACTACTATTTAATGTCAGTGGCAAAGGTTTTTGTTTTTGGTTTGGTTTGTTTGTTTGTTCGTTAACACTAGAAGCAATTTATTGGTTGAATACATACCAAATAGGGTTTCTAGACTGCCAGTGACCCAGAATAGATCTGATTACAGTTTAGGGAAAGTAGGTCCAAGTTCAAATTTTTTAATTAATCTTTCAAATCTTTTTTTTCTCCCATTTATAGCGGGTGAAATTTCAAATGTCTATTAAAAACATAAATTTTGTTTCTATTTACTTCAAACTTGGCACATATCTAGAGGCAACTGATATGCTGACATCACCACGCACAGAGACATAATAACATCAGCTGGATCAATGCCAAAATAGGCTACAATATGTGCAAGGGGCGGGGTTTGTTGTGTTTGGCACCACTGTTTATTTTGTTTGTTTTTACCATATTTCATTATCTGTAGAAATATGTATCAAAATACTACAGTAAATCATACCATGATCATTTTATTTTTCTTGGACTGGTGTTCATTCATCCAATTCAACCACTGTAGTATTTCATCCGTGGCATACATTTGTTCAGAATGTTTATGCCATTTTGTACACTGTAAACATGAAGTGACTGGTTTAAGCCACATTTCAGGCCACTCTATGAATTGCAGCTGTGATAGAATGTAAAAACTCGTTAGTAGTTTTACTTACAGTGGGGCAAAAAAGTATTTAGTCAGCCACTGATGTTGCAAGTTCTCCTACTTAGAAAGATGAGAGAGGTCTGTAATTTTCATCAGAGGTACACTTCAACTATGAGAGACAACATGAGAAAAAAAATCCTGGAAATCACACTGTAGGATTTTTAAAGAATTTATTTGTAAATTATGGTGGAAAATAAGTATTTGGTCAATAACAAAAGTTCAAGTCAGTACTTTGTAACATAACCTTTGTTGGCAGTGACAGAGGTCAAACGTTTCCTGTAAGTCTTCACCAGGTTTGCACACACTGTTGCTAGTATTTTGGCCCATTCCTCCATGCAGATCTCCTCTAGAGCAGTGATGTTTTGGAGCTGCTGCTGGGCAACATGGACTTTCAACTCCCTCCACAAATTTTCTATGGGGTTGAGGTCTGGAGACTGGCTAGGCCACTCCAGGACCTTGAAATGCTTTTTACGGAGCCACTCCTTCGTTGCCTGAGCGGTGTGTTTGGGATCATTGCAGTGCTGGAAGACCCAGCCACGTTCCATCTTCAAAGCTCTCACTGATGGAAGGAGGTTTTGGCCTAAAATCTCATGATACATGGCCCCGTTCATTCTTCTCTTAACATGGATCAGTCGTCCTGTCCCCTTTGTAGAAAAACAGCCCCAAAGCATGAGGTTTCCACCCCCATGCTTCACAGTAGGTATGGTGTTCTTGGGATGCAACTCAGCATTCTTCTTCCTCCAAACACGACGAGTTGAGTTTTTACCAAAAAGTTCTATTTTGGTTTCATCTAACCACATGATATTCTCCCAGTCCTCTTCTGGATCATCCATATGCTCTCTGGCAAACTTCAGACGAGCCTGGACATGTACTGGCTTAAGCAGGGGGACACGCCGGGTGCTGCAGGATTTGAGTCCCTCTGGGCGTAGTGTGTTACTGATGGTAGCCTTTGTTACTTTGGTCCCAGCTCTCTGCAGGTCATTCATCAGGTCCCTCCGTGTAGTTCTGGGATTTTTGCTCATCATTCTCATGATCATTTTGACCCCACGGGATGAGATCTTGCATGGGGCCCCAAATCAAGGGAGATTATCAATAGTCTTGTATATCTTCCATTTTCTTACAATTGCTCCCACAGTTGATTTATTCACACCAACCTGCTTGCCTGTTGTAGATTCACTCTTCCCAGCTTGGTGCAGGTCTACAGTTTTCTTCCTGGTGTCCTTGGACAGCTCTTTGGTCTTGGCCATGGTTGAGTTTGGAGTCTGACTGTTTGAGGCTGTGGACAGATGTCTTTTATACAGATAACCAGTTCAAACAGGTGCCATTAATACAGGTAACGAGTGGAGGACAGAAGAGCTTCTTAAAGAAGAAGTTACAGGTCTGTGAGAGCCAGAAATCTTGCTTGTTTGTGGGTGACCAAATACTTATTTTCCACCATAATTTACAAATAAATTCTTTAAAAATTCTACAATGTGATTTCCTGGATTTTTTTTCTCATTTTGTCTCTCATAGTTGAAGTGTACCTCTGATGAAAATCACAGACCTCTCTCATCCTTCTAAGTAGGAGAACTTGCAACATCAGTGGCTGACTAAATACTTTTTTGCCCCACTGTACATACTTAAATACAAATTTGAGGTATTTGTACTTTACTTGAGTATTTTCATTGTATGCAGTTGTATATTTCTGTACATCTCAGAGTTAATATTGGACTTTTTACTACATTTACCTTAAGTTTCTGTGCAGTTTTCAGCTTTTCATCCCCTTCTTATCCATTGAAAGCCCTCTCCTAATGTGTTGATTTTGAAGGACTGTAATAAACCGAAGGATTATGTGTTCATTTATGGTTTGAGAAAATACTCCTCTTTCTTGAGCTAAATAAACCCTCCCAAACCCCTCTTGGATTAGCTGAAAAATGCTTTGTCACAAGCTGAAAACAGGCCGGTTTTTCTGAGCTGATGAAAAGTTGACATTTTGAATATCTGTGGTTCTCACAGGACAGTAACTCTGCGAACACATGATGAAATGATGGAAAATGATGCATTGCTGTACATTAACCTACCATCACTAAAACACTTAAAGTAAATAAGTAATGTATGTAATGTAAATCCAAAAACATCATATTTAATGATAAAACACAGACACTGATGTAAGATTTTTAATGCAGAACATCTACTCTGTTTTTACAGTGTGATATTAATGCTTTTATATCAGTAAAAGACAGGAATACTTTTTCATGACTGAAACTGTGTGAATTAATACAACAAAGTGTGGAGAAAACAGTTTGGGAAAAATTTTACCTGGAAAGATAAAAATAAAATGTAGTAATAATGTTTCACACGATGCAATTTAAGAAAGTGATATTTGTTGAATCCTTTTTTTTTTTTTTTTTTTTTTAGCACAGCTGTATTTTCTTACAGGTTCATGTACTATTGATCACAACATCTTACAGAGGTTATAATATTCTGCTTGGATTGATGGAACCAAACTGGTTTAAACACTTTTTGGAAAGATCCCAGTTTGTACATGTTAATGTTAAGTCATCCACTCAAACTTAGGTTAATCATGGGGTTCCACACAGTTCTGTGCTTGGACCTTGGATATTTTTTTTTAGCCTACGCTGCCATTAGGTAATTTAAGGAAACATGGCATACATTTCCACTGTTATGATGATGAATCACAGTTCTGTTTATCTGTGAAACCAGACCACATAAAAATGAGTTGGTGAAACTCCAAACATGGGTCAAAGATGCAAAGACCTGGATGTCATGTAATTAGTTTCCTCTTAAGTCAGACAAAACTGAAGTTATTGTATTTGTCACAAAGAGTTTAGGGAGTTTATTCTCCCATGAGATCTGAATCTGAATGGCATTTCTTGAGCATTCATTACATCTGTGAGGATCCTGGGAGTTGTTTTTGACAAAAACTCATGATTAAATCCACAAGTAGAACAAATGATGAGGACATCCTTCTTTCATCTTTGTAACATTGCCAAAATTAGGAACATCCTGTCCCAAAGCAACACAGTAAAACTAGTCCATGCATTTGTCATTTCCAGGCTGAACTACTGGAACTTGTTACTATCAGGTTGTCCAAGTAACACCATAAAATCCTATATTTAATCTTAAATGCAGCCGCACAAATGCTAACAGGAGTCAGAAAAAGACATCATGTTTCCTTTCATTGCCTTTTTGCACAAGGCCCTTAACCATAAAGCTCTGTCCTTTATGAAAAACCTATTTGTACGTTATAACCAAACAAGAACACTTTGCTCTCAGAGTGCAGGTTTATTTGTGGTTCTGAGGATTTCTAAGGCTACACAGGGAGGCAGAGCGTGGGTCTGAGAGGTAGACACCCTGTGAGTCTAGACTTAAAACTTTCCTTTTTGACAGAGCATATATGTAGGACTGGCTCAAGTGACTCTGATCCATTCCATACTTTTGATAAATAGTCTTAAGATTTTGAGGGCACAGAGCGCCTCTCCTGCTCTGTCCATGTACACAGTGTGACCAAAATAACGTCCCACACTCAAATATGTCATTTGACCAGCTTTATTTTTGCTTACAGTACACATATGCTATGGTATTGGTTTTGATAACCTTATGCAAAGTCACAATCCTTTTTTATTTTTGGGCAAATAACATTGCTGAACCTAAACCTGACCTACTGAAGCAACCTCAGATCATAACACTGCCCCTATGGGCTTGTACTGTAGGCACTAGGCATGATGGGTAATCACTTCATCAGCCTCTCATCTCACCCTGACATGTCCATTACTGTGAAACAGGGACAATCTGGACTCATCAGACCACATGACCTTTTTTAAAACACAGTCTAATCTTTATGCTGTTTATCAAACTGATGGTTGTTTAAGAATTAAGAATCTACTGCATCAGTTAAAGAACTTGTTGCAGCTGAAACATATTAACCCATAAAGACCCAGTACTACTTTTGTGACAGTTCCCAAATTATTTTTTCTTTCTATTTAACCTTTCTTAAGTGATTTATGACCATTTATTGTAATATTATTGTCTATATTTTGTATTTTTTCAGTGAAAATCAGGTATCTTGCTGTATTTAATTGACTGATCATGTACTTTAATCATCCTGCAGAGATTACATTTTAGGGTTATTATAACAAAAACAGAAAAAAACTGAAGAAAAAGTGACTTTTTCACTAAAATACATAAATCATAAACTACACATAAACCAAGTGTCTCCATCCACAGTCATTGATCCAACTCCATGGGTTTTATTGGCGAATCAGTGTTGCAGAAGATGACGGTGTTTCCACAGTAACTACGGAGCCTCTGAACATCCAAATGGGTCATATCTGATAACCATGAAAAGATAACAAAGTGCATTTTACAGCAATTATTTACATGTATTGATAGGATTAGTGGATCAACAGGTATTAAACATTTTACATCAGTAGATGCTTTTGGTCACCAGTGTATATTTGGGTCTTTATGGGTTAAACACTGCAATAATTAACCAGTGGATCTGCACCATTTGCGTAGTTAAATCCAGGTGGGGACTTTTTTGGTCAGGCGGTGTATATGTCATCATTATATGAGTTGGTTCCTGTAGTCGGTGCCTTTTCCTCTGTTCTTGCTATCTGTTTTTTGTCCAGGTATCTCTGGCTGCAGAGCTGGAGGTCTCTGATGTGAGGGTCTGGCCTCCAACCTGCTCAGTGTTTGACTCTGTCATCCAGTGTCTGTGCTGGTTGTTGATCTTTCTCTGTGCTTTTCTTTTCTCTCTCCTTTTCCCATTCACCCTAACCAGTCGAGGCAGATGGCAGCCAACCCACAACCTGGTTCTGTGAGGGTTTTCCTTCTGAACCAGACAGTTTTTCCTCCACTTTGTCACTGTGTCTTTTGATGGTTTTGTTGGATTTCTTCTCTGTGTCTTAATTTTCAAGGCCTTGACCTGAATGTGTGAAGTGCCTTGAGATAATCAGGTATAATTGATGGAATATAATGAACTAAATGTTATGGATTAGCATGATGTATCATTTAAGTGAAAAATTTCTTCTGGCACGCCTTTCATGTTTTTTTGTTTTTTTTTCATTTTTCAGACATTCATGCCATTTTAATGTCAGACTAAATGTGAGGAAAAGAGCAGCTGTTAACGTTATCTACCTCTTTCTTTGCAGTAACAAGGGCAGAGTATGTGGTGTGAAAGAGGTCTATTGTGATGTGAACACCTGTAGCAATCCACTTTCCTGTTTGACACGTCTGGCCTACAAGGCTTTTAATGCTCAGCTGTGAGATGTTGTTTCCCTGAAGGTCCTCACAAACCTGCAGACCATTGAAAAGCACAAGGTTGTTTGTCCTGATGTGGACATTACGACTGGCTCACAATTTATGGTGATAGATTTCCGACTAAGCTTTGATTGAACATCTTTTAAAAGCTTCAGGATTCAGTATTATTGCTGCTGGATATGGTTAAGTAAATCAGAATTCATGCCAAAGAAATTAGGGTACTTTTTTTCAATTCATCAGGAAGTCTCATGGATGAATTTCTTTTTCGAGGGAAACCTGAAATAGAAATAAAATAGATATCACCACTGTCATTTACTGTGCAATGAAAATTGATATGCAATATAAAATTTGTTTTTTTAAAGGTTTGTTAGTAGCCTGCTGTATATTGATGAAAGCAGCAGGACATAATAATTTGCAATGTTTTGTAAAAGATCAGCTACACTTTACTTATTTCAAATATGGCTTTTAGATTGAGGCATGCAAACTGTGTTACTTAAGAATATAAGCTATACGTGCCAGACTAATATTGACACAGGGACTGCATTGCTTTCTCTTGTACATAGGATTAATTAAACATTAGCTGTGCATATATTTTTGAGCAGTTAAATCAAAACTAATAAAATAGTCGGGACTGTCACACTGTCATAGACCTGATGCACACGACAGATGTTTTTAGTGACATTTGTGTAGAAGAATTAGATGAGTTACTGTGTTGTTTAAACTGAGAATACATTATCTTGTTTAAAAAAATCTCTTATTCTCCTATCTATAAGTTCAAATGAAGCTGCAGAGAATTATCACAACATAAATACACAAACGTGCAAAGGTTTTTAACAAAGTCTGTTCAATCTTAAGTTTGAGTTGTAGTTTCAGGGCTAATTTGAAGAAATACTCATTGGCTTGGAGCAAATGTGGCAAAAGTACATGTATTTCTCTCAAGCAGAAATTTGGATAATTGCGTAAAAACAGTCTTTTAGAAGTAGAAGTATTGATTCAAGTTCTTTATTGAAGTCAAGTTAAAAAGTAGAGGCTTATCATTCTCTTCTTGTTAAAAACCAATTTTCTGCATTTTTATAAAATTAAAAAACTAACTAACTCAAAGAATAAGGGATTAAGTGTGTGTTTTTCTAATGTTATGTCTTTTATATAATCTATTCCATTTTGTTACATCTTTACATTGTTTTTGTTTATGTTTGTTATATAAGATATTCACCAAGATGTCGTCTTTATTGTCTCATCCATTTAGGCTTAAATCACTCTGAAAGCTGCAGTGATACAAAATTAAAAAAAAGTTAGGGAAAGTAATGAAAGATAAAAGATATCTAAAGAGGAGAGTGTGTAGATATTTGTGGGAAAATCTAAGGGATAAAAAGTAAAAAGTTGCCAAAATTAAAAAAAAAAGAATACTTAAGTAAAGTGCAAATACCGGAATTATTTGTTCTTACAGTAGTTGCTTCCCACATCTGGCTAGATGCAATAACTCCATATTTCTGCACAAAATAGTATAAACAATAACTTACACCAAGTAAAAGCCCATCCTTATGTTTTCACACAGCTGTGGCCTCCTTTTTTTCAGTCTTTGTATTAAGCTAAGCGAACAGTTTTCTCACTGTAGTTTCATAAGCTGCACACAGACATGAAAGTTGTATCTGTTTTCTCATTTTGCAAGTAAATGTCAGACAAGATGTAAGTGTAAACACAGTTAGTCGCTTCACTGTTCTAATATGCCTGAGTTCAGACAGTAAATATGCTTCCATGCTGCCTGAATGCTGGAAGAAAGTTATGTTGTATAAACCTGCTATCACTGCTCGATTTATCTATAGAAAGACAAAAATTTAATCATACTGTCGAGCTGTTTTTTCCAGTTGAGAGATCAATTTCAGATTGCTGATGTCTGTCTGATTTGTAACTATCTTTGTGTATAAAAGAGGGTAGAACTTTCTCACAGCTTTGATATGAATTTAATTCATTTAGACTCTCTAGAAACCATCGGCATCATGTTCATGAGACTATAAAGTTGTTAACAAAGTAGACCCACACATTTCCTCATTGTGCTGATGTCAAACAAATTATAGTGAGGTTATATTAGTCCTGATGTTGCTGGAGTCAGACCTCTTGGAACCAATTCAAGAAACCCTGCTGGGTTGTAGGCATGGGTCAGCAGAGGGCGAAGCTGTACGTGACTAAAGAATGAAATGCTTCGACCCTTTCAAGGTATTTTTTGTCTAAGAAAATTTTGAGACAGCAGCAAAGTGTGTGAGGAAAACAGCAGCTGGCACTCAGAGAGGATGAAGATCCGGCATTTAGGTGAGATGGGTGATGTGTATGGATGAGGCCATGATGGAGAGAGCGAGAGAAGAGGGAGGAGGGTGATGTTTACGGGTGGGGGGTAGCGAGGCCAGTAAACTGCTTGTGAAATGAAAATGGCTCTTTAGCAGAATCCAGGACACTTGGGCGCTGCGCTGGATCAATGTCTCTGATTTACTGTCTGAAAGCCTGTCAGAGGCAAAGAGAGGGAGAGAGGGGAGACGGAGGCCGAAAGAGGGGGGGTGGAGAAGTTAGAACTTGAAGGTAGAAGAGTCCTTTAATGGAAGGAGAAAGACGAGGGAAGGGGAGAGGTAAGGATGGAGAGGGAAATTGTCTGTCAGAGTGACAGTGCGAGGAGGCCAAATCAGAGGGATTGCTCCTCAAGTCTTCACGGCAGAGATACAAAATCAATCTGTCAAGGCGATGGGGAAGGGCAATCTTGTTTTGTGCAGGGAATTGGTGCAGCCATTTGGGGTAAAATCAATAGGGGACACATGGCATTTCTTTAATCCTTACTATCCCACAGAGGCCAGGCGTATTGACAAACAGGGGAGTGTACGTAGGCAGTACACAAATCCTTAACTTGACCTGTCTGGAAGGAATCTATATTCTGTTGGTGGCCAAAGCGCCGGAGTCAGAGGACTGTGGCGCATTTAGGAAAATCATGTAAATGAACAAAAGATGACTTTGAGGGAGAACAAACTGTCTTCTGTTGAAAGGTAAATAGAACAGTGTCCATCTTTGTACTCTGGTGATGGTCACTGCCAGTTTCACTATATCTCTTTTCTTTTCTTCATTTGATTGTGTCTACAATGACGGCTTTGATTAATATAAGGTTTACTTGGCTCCACAAAATGATATAATATATAAAGTAATCAGTATGCATCCAACAGCTGCAGAATGTAAACCATTTTTATTGTGCATACTGCAACGCCGTAAAAACTGAACTTTAAATAAATATACCAACCCTGACATTGTATCCCTTTCCAAACAAAATATATAGATAGTTCAACAGACACTATAAGGAGGGTAGCTCCAATCTGCTCTGTCCAGTGTTTTAATCATTGCACTGAAAGCATCTCTATCTCAGCTGGCTGTAGTGGGATGTTGTTGTCATACAGTACGGAAATTAAACCAGTCTATCTGTCTATCAACCTGTCTGTCTACCTGTCTGTCTACCTGTCTGTCTGTCTGTCTGTCTGTCTGTCTGTATACCCATTGAAAACGCACCTCCATCATTGTTGTGATTTTGCTTCTGTCAATGACAAAATTACTTCCTTATTTTACACTAACTATAAAAACTGTTAATAAACAATCCAAAGACATTTACATTAACAGTTTCTTATTTTCTTTCTTTTTTTTTTTTTTTTCAAGTCTGTAGTTTATCATGTGAGGAAACAGTGACATACGGCAGCTAGTTCAGGCACAAATCTGTCAAGACTGAGCACATCTGTAAACCAGGAGAGTAGTCATGCCTTTCCAACATAAAAACAGCTGTAAGAAAATGCAACAGAGAAAGGAACAGCACTGTGTGTGTGTGTGTGTGTGTGTGTGTGTGTGCGTGTGTGTGTGTGTGTGTGTGCTTTATAACTAATAAGCAGCTGCATCGGGGCCTGTCTTAACTAAGTTATGCCACTGCTTCTGTCTGTCTAGTAAATTCAGACATCTGCTGTGGTTATGTGTGTTTACCGTGTGCGTGTGCGTCAGACAGTTTGAGTGTGTGTGTGTGTGTGTGTGTGTGTGTGTGTGTGTGTGTGTGTGTGTGTGTGTGTGTGTGTGTGTGTGTGGTGTGTGTGTGTGTGTGTGTGTGTGTGTGTGAGAGTATCACTATGTCTGGATTAGTGACACACACTCAGGTGCAGCTCCAGGGGCTGGTACAACAGGACGGACGTCTCCACCAGAGTGTTTTCCCGGACCCTTGGGACACAAGGAGTCTGCGTGGAGGAGGAGGAGGAGGGGGTTATTTTATTTTTATTTTGAGTGTTTAATGTATTAAAAGGGGCCGGGGTAATGAATTATAATCTTTAATGCAGAAACCGATCGATACCACCAAGGGAATAAATCAGCTTTTACTGAGAGCGTCAAAGCCCCTTAATACACTGGGGGAGAGAAAGGGAGTGCATGAGGCAGAGAGGGAGGGGAGCAGCAGGGACAAACTGTTAGGAGAGGAGAACGATCCCGAATGAAGCAAAAAGAGAGAGGGGGGGATGATGAAATAGATGTGAGAGAGGAGTACGAGGTGCAGAGACGGATGGAGGGAAGTTATAGATGAACACATTCACCTTTGGGCTAACCTCATTGAGTAAAAGCCTGGTGAAAGCACTGAGATTCTGACAGTTTTGTGAGGAGGCGAGGTTGCAGGGTCAGCCGGTGTGTGCACACATACACTCCACTTGTTATTTTTTTCACCCAGCTGTATTGTGTTCCCTCTCAATGATCTCCTCCCCTACTTCTGTAGCCTGGAGCAAAATATAATTAATTGAATTACACCACCACTTCTCGATCAAAGATCACCTCTCCGCTCTCTTGTCTCGATGCCTGGCCAAGCAGAGGCCTCTGCTGGGAGAAAATACCCAAAAACAATCCATGAATAACAACTTTTTATTAACTGAATGTGAAGTTTCAGTTTTGTGCACTGATTCTAAATCAGCCAGATTGCAGATGCACGTCTTGGATCTGAAACAGTACTATTTGTTTTGAGCTCATTTGACTGTTGTACCACAGACTGAGCTCAATAAAAATAATGTCCATCCAAGTGTTTAGGTTGTCTTGCCTGTTCAGTTAGTAGACTTTGGTTGGTGGTTTAAGCAAAGGTTTTAGTCACTGGAGGCTCTTTAGTAAGACACAGCTATTAAAATTTGATAGCTCAGGCAAGGACGGGAGATAAAGGGGTGGGTGAGGGGAAAATGTACTCTGGCCACAGAGGTGGAGAGACAATGGTTGAGAAATAGTATATCGAAATAACGGTCTGCAGAGAGAAAAAGAGAAAACTCAAGCAGGAAGGCCAGAAATTGAAAAAGAGGGTTGAAATGTGATGTTCAGTGCTAGTGTTACACCCCTCAGGTGCTCAATAATTAAGCAGCGGAGCAGGCTCTTGAGATCCCACCACGATGTCAACCAAGGCAGCCATCCATCATTCATCGTTTTAGGTATCAGGGGTGGAGATGACACTTAATCACTCATTTTATGCTGTGCCTTTTCTCTCACATTCGCATTCATTTAATTTTCATTCTTCAGTTTCTTTCTTTATTTCTTTCTGATTTTCTCTTGCTGCTTGTTATGCTCAAAAGAACAAAGCCTTCCTGCAAAATACTAGTTTATTTCTGTGACTAATGCTTCTGAATAAGAGGGTCAAACTGTAAATGAAAGCCATTGCTGTTTCTTTATTTCTCCTCAGTTTCAAGTGACCTCACCTCATAGTAGAATACGTGGTGATGTGCAGGGATTTATAAATTGAAAGAGTAATCTGCGAAAAAGCTCTCATGGGTGTGAAAACACGAGGCTCCTCAGTTAAGAATTTAAAGCCTTAGCCTTCAGTTTTTGTCTGTGGGCGCTGTCTGTCTGTGTGCCTGAGGGCATGTGATTGTTGCATTGCACTCATAATAAGCCTCTGAGTGACTGGCAGAACCAATATCTTGCTATCGCTTTGCCCTGCGCTCACTCAGGCGGCTCGGTGAGCAGCCCCCGTCATGCATCTCAATTCTACAAACACAATGTTCGGAGCCGGGAGAAGGGGCCTGCTTTTTGATTAATGTCGCCATGACAACTACATAATTCATGAATTGTATTAGCGATCCATTTGTCATTTGCAAATCATAATTCAGGATGTGTGTTTGTGGAGGGCTGGCTGGAGAGAACGAGCTACAGCCTGTTGTATCCCTAGTGTCTTTGCACACACACTAAAAAACGACCCCTGCCCAACCGGAAATGCTGACGTATCCCCGTCCTAATCTGTGAGGTAGAGGCTCTTTGCTCTTTAGAAGCTGTCTGTCTTATAAGAGGGCCCTTTTAGCTTCACGATGAACTCTCAGGTCTGCTCATTTGGAAAGCTGAATGCTAATTCCCCCCTCCATCCCTGTGTCTGTCTGTCTGTAGGCAGGGGCATGGTTAGCTCCACACTGACACCATTTGGTGCTACAGTGAAAGGAGTTAAAGAGGCTTCTCATTACGGCAGGAGTAAAGATCATTTGCCATTAGATCAATGACAGGATTTACACAAGAACCCTAAAATGAAATGGGATTTTCAACCATATGTGTGCCAGATGGCAGGGTTTGTCCATGTTTATCCCGGTGTACACACATCAGATCCTGGGACTAATGTCGACTCATCATTTGATCTGTGTATTCATTTGAATTCCTGCATAAATCCAACTCTAAGTGACTCCTACACATAAACTATTTCCCTTATTTCTCTACTTTAAAGGCTTTATTCTAAAAACTTCTGGCACATTTATTGAAGGTCAATCTCAAAAAATCTTTATGCATTTGGTTCACCACCTTATATTCATTTTTTATGAGTACCTGCTTTCCTTTTTACCTTGAAGCTTCTCTCTTAAAATATGTGATCTGTCCTTAAAAGTGATGCTTTTTCGCCAACTGAAAGAAGTAGTGATCAGAGAGACTAGCAGGAACATTTTAGGTAATCCTATAAAGGTTTATAGAAGACAAGAAGAAGCACTTCTAGGCCTGATTATATTAAATTTGCATTTGAGGGATTTTACATCTGCCATCTCTGCTCAGTTTGAGTGTGCACTGAACTAGTATGCTACATTTATGATGTTTCTAATGACATGTACTTTAAATCTGCTCCTTATTTTCTAAATATCTGTAACTAACTGGGTTTATTCATATTAAAGCTGCTGTGTGTGTCTGCTTCTTAGGATAAGTGCAGCTGCAAAATCATCAAACAATTTAGTAATTAAAGTTGTAAATAACAATTAAAATGCACGGCAGCAATAAAAAACCTGCATGGAATTCATTTGACTGTGAACACACAATATCAAACATCTGTTCATTGTGTTGACTGTCATATGCATCTTCTACCATGAATTAAACATTTGCATTTTCAATAGTTGTGGATGTTATGACAATTTCATAAACTACTCTTGGTGGGCTATGGGGGGTGTAGTCTATTTTTATTCTATCTTTACAGTCAAAGCTTCAGTGGACAGAAATCAGAGGAAAAACATCAGTTTCTGAAAATGCATGCTGCTCTCACATCTCTGCCCTAAGCATAGTCTGATGATAAAGATTGATGATGTGACGCTGTTTCTTGCCACTGTGGAAAAGTGAAGATTAAATGTCATAATTAGAGGAGCTGCCATGTTGCAGCTGAAAATGGAGGGACTATGCATAAAATGACTAATGCAATGTTTTTGTCAAATCACTTGAATTAAAGCTGAAAGTCCTTAATTCACATCTTGATTGCCTCATTTCAGATCTCCTCTGGAGGTGTACACAAGCAAAATTACAACATCTGTCATCAGTGTCATTGTCCAAATACTTATGGACCTGACTCTACATCCTGCATACTGCATGGTATTTTCTGTAGCAGTATACCTGTACAGTGAAGTGTGATGGATTAATGCAGTTCTAGTCACATGACCATGAGGCTTATCAGTATCGTCTACTTGCCAGCTGGTTGCAGACTTTTACAGAAATATACTGTATGTTGTTTTTTCGTGTCAGGTGCTATTAAGTGTTAACTTGCTTAGTAACTTTATTACCATAAATGAGTTTGTATGAAAATGGTTTAGCAAACTATGGTTGTTTTATGTACTTACACGTGTAGTGGAATGTGTTCTCCAGAGCACACAGCTGTTTTTACTGAAATTTCCTAAGCTGTATACCCACATTTATCAGTGAACTCTGGCCTAACAGCAGCAGAGCAGGTGGCGGTAAAGCATTAACGGCACTAATTGCAACCTGCCACTGACAAAAGAAACAGTGGGACTTAAATGCATTGCAGGATACAGATAGTTCTAGAGGCATACTGAGGAATCTGGCTGGAGACATATGCATCTGGGTGTCTTGGGCATACCGATGATTTTCAGGGTTGTCACTTACTACTTACAACTTTTGGTCAGAATCAGTATGCCAGTCATATGCAGCAGGCCTTTCCGAACACAGCGACAGTCTGTGCTGTAAAGAATTGTTTGACAGAGTCTTGACAGTAGTTGGTCATTACAGCTGTCAATCATCTGTTTTATATCCCATGAGGAGGTACAGAAGTCTATTTTTTTCTCAGCTCACTTGAATTGCAATATGCAGACACAAACACTACTGTCTACTGACAAGGTTTTTTTGAATAAAGTATAATGTTATATGCTGCTTAAAATAGCTCAATCTATGCTGCCAGTTTAATCAGAAACATCTGTGATGTAAAAGAAACACCAACACTCAATCACTCAATTACAATTTCAATTTATTAATATCTTAAAAAACAAAACAAACATATTTTTTCTGGATTTGTGAGGATAGACTTTTCTGAAGTGCAAAGACATGCCAAATATCTTCTTCATTCCACTTTCTCCTCCTGACTTCTGCCCTCATCGTCCTCTACATCGTCTGGGCCCATAACTGGTGCGGCTGCTGCCGGGGGAGCACTTGTTTCGCTCTTCTCCCCCTCCCAGAGGACAGAGCCAGGTTGCTGGGAGGAGCGCAGCCGCAGCCGGGGAGGGGTTTTATGGTCACCAGGGCTGAAAGACTGGGAAACTCCAGAACCTCCCCTGGCCAGACCAAGACCCCAGCCGTGACGAGACCCCAGTTTACGGCGGCCCCCAGAGCCGGAACGCGTCGCTGGGGTCCCAGGAACTGAAATATCTGGCTCTGTTTGAGATTTTCTTGATGTGGAGGGAGACACTGGTGCACTGCGGGGGTCTGAAACTGTAAGAAAGAGTGAGAATTAATAATGGTGTTATTACCTCCACCAATGAGGACAGACAGATCACACCTGTCTGTCACTATTTCTTTAACACTTCAGATTCCCAGGTTAACAGCTAATATTAAACCACAAACACAGGCTGGTTTAACTGACTGTAGCTGCTGTAACAAAGGTCTTAGTTCTAATTCCGTAGTTGTTGGTGTCACAGATTTGAAAATTACCTCCACCCATCAGGTTATATGAGGAGTCCCGTTTCTCTGTTGGTAGGATTACACAAAAACGGTTTCAAGGATTTTCATGGTAGTATTGTTTTTCACATTCCTTAACACTGAAGAGACAAAGATGTAAAGCCATTTCACGCCAAGCCGTTTTTTTTAATCTACATCTATATTATGAAAGCCCAGTGGCCTCTATGTGTGTGCGCAAGTGTGTGCATGCGTGTGTGTCCAGGGATTCACACAAAATCTGCTGCAGTTTGGCACACGTATGTATTTTTGGTCAAGAAAGAGACTAGCAAAAACAACAAGTTGATAGGACCAGTATTTTGGGAGATATTAGTAATTTTGGAATACACTAGTCTTATAATCACTTTGCTACTAGCACATTGACCCTGGGGATCCATGGGTTCTACATGTGGTAGTTTTTATGCTGTTGTGTATTCCTGCATGCTGGACTGCATTTATCCAGCAGTCACCGTCAAAGCATTCTGGCCATAGCAATGTTAATGTATTCCAAAATTACTAATATCTCCCAAAATATTGGTCCTATCAACTTGTTGTTTTCGCTAGTCTCTTCCTTGACCAAAAAACACAAAAGTATGCCAAACTGCAGCAGTCAGCTCTGTCCAGATTTTGTGTGAATCCCCGGACACACACATGCACGCACGCAAACAAAGATCACTTGGCTTTTATAATATAGATGGCCAGAATGCTTTGGCGGTGACTGCTGGACAAATGCGGTACAGCATGCACAAATACACAACAGCATAAAAACTACCACATCTAGAACCCATGGACCCCCACGAGTCAACGCGCTAGTATATGTTTAATTTCTTGTGAATGCACGGATACCACTGCAGAAAATATAAGCTTCAATTTCCACATTTTTAAATAGACTTCACATTTGAACAATTAATTTCTAGTGACATTTTTTTTAATTTTTATTTATTTATTTATTTTTATTATATATATTTTTTTTATTTTATTATTATTATTATTATTATTATTATTATTATTATTATTATTATTATTATTATTTACTTATTTTATTTTTTACTTTATTTATTTATTTATTTTTCTGTTGTTGTTGATATTATTATTGTAATTGTTTTGTATTGTATGCTGTTGCTGATTTTTGGTTTTGTGTTGTTGTGTTGAGTGTATGTACATCCTGTTTGTTGAGTGAGTTGTGGGAAATTGTTGGTGCTTTGTTTTTGTGTTGTTGATGACCCCAGGAAGAGTAGCTGCTGGGGTATGCAGCAGCTAATGGGGATCAAACTAATAAACTAAACTAAACTAAACTAAACTAAACTAAACTAAACTAAACATTAGGGATCTGAATTATTGTCCATCAACCCAATCCACCTTGCAGCAGTGTATCCACCATGTACGATAATTATCACCTAACCATTCCATAAGCATCTGTGAGCGATTACACACACCTCTGGCATGAACTGGAGGTGCGACTCTTAAAAGGTATGACATCACTAAAACACATAAAAATAAAAGTAGCAGTATGGTTAACAAATGTTCACACTATTTCAGAGTCTTCTGAAAATATCACCTAAAGTAACTATGTTATACAGATAGAGCTCAACTCTAAAATTGGATCAACCTACCACTGCTACTGCTTGACTTCATTTTCACCTTCAAAAGTTAAGGTGTTTTTGGAACATAACTGTGCCAAGATATTCCTATGTGGATTTTGTGTTTTTCTGCACTGCATTTTTACAACGCACTGGTGTAAAGTAGTTTTAACTTAGGATGGAAACAGTTCAGATCTGGCACCAACTGACAAATTAGAGCTAAGACCTTTGTAACCATCCTTCCATTTTCTGAATCGTTTAATCCTCATGAGGGTCGCGGGGGTGTCAGAGCCTATCCCGGCTGTCTATGGGTGAAGACGGGGCACAGCGGGGACATGTCACCAGTTCACTGCAGAGCTTTTAGGGCTGATTTTCAGAGGTTGGAACAGTCGCCTGTGTGATGTTATCTAGTGTCATAGTCATCATACTGAGTTTCCCGTTTTCATAAGAAATTGCTCAGCATCCTGTTAATAGATTTATAAACTGAATTACCAAAATGCAGTGATTGAGCAGCATAAGTTAGATGGGATGTACATTCTGCCTTAGTGAGCAGAACACAACCCATCAGAGACAGGTCTATTATCAGGGCTCATACACATTTTTCAAGGTCAAAGTCAAGCACTTTTAAGGGTCATTTTCAAATTTTTCCATCACATCACCTTATCCTGGGGTAAAATACATATCTACAGGGATACATATACTCATTTTTATTTTTGTCACTTTTTTATCACAATCATGTACATTGTATTATGCTATAAACATCTAAAATTACATTTCATAATAGCAAAAAGTTTAGAAATTAAAGGAGAGCACAAAGGTTTATCTCCCCCAAAAAAGAAGCCACTTGGCGTCCTTCAGACACTCTCGCACTGAGCCAAATATTACGATAAAAATGTAGTCGACCTGAGAGCAGCCGCTAATTTTCTGTTTTGACATAAAGTTTTATTTTTCAAAATGTATCACCTCTCTGTAAGTAGCTTTGGCTTGCCATCTAACCTGGCGGAATTAATATTAAAAATGAATAAATAAATCACATCACAGAGTTATAATTGTAAGCACTTTCAAGCACTTAAACTAAAATTCAAGCATTTTTCAGACCTTGAGAATACAACATTGAAATTCAAGCATTTTCAAGGATTTCAAGCACCTGTGCAAACCCTGTATTTTGTAACTGCTGATGTAGCCTGTTTATTTAGAAAAATAGAGCTACACTGTTTAGATCAGAACAGTGTGATGTCGTCCAACACCATCATCAGCCAACCGCTGGAACCTGTGGCCATGAAACCACTACGATTACAGTGATTCGCATGGAGTTAGACTTTATCTGTGGTGTGTGTTCACTCTGTCAGTAGGTGTTTGGTCCGTCCATTTCTGTGTATTACCACAGAATTAGATATTACACATGATGATGGTACATAGTGTTAATGTACCATCATCATGATCAGTGCCTCAGCTGATAATCTAACAGTAGTTCTACCACCTGCTGTGTGTGGATACCACAGGGTAGTGAATCTATTTCTTCTTCATCCCTTTCACTTCCAGTAGCATCTTAACGTGGGTTAGAGTTAATGTTAAATTCAGGATTAGCTTCTGTTGGTGTCAGTAGGATATAACTACATTTTACAATAATAGAACAATAGAATAACACATGTACTTTAAGAGCAGAAGTGTGAAGCGAGTGAACAGAGAACATCAAATCTTTAAATGTGTTTTTCCTTTGTTGCTGTTAATTGTACTTAAGCCACAAGAGCTCAGAATTTTACCAGATGAATACACCCCCATATAATACAATCACCATTTTAATGCAAAGTTCCTATCTCAGTCTGATTGTAGCTGAAGTTCTGGACAAGTAATGATCTATTATTAGGACTCAGGGACATAGTTTTCTGATGTCACTAAACATTCGGCAGAAGAAGACGTGTCTATTCTTAACACCCGAGGACACCTGTGTTACAGTTTGACAGGTAACCCATAACCACCTACCTCAAACTCCTCACCTGTCACTGTCCTGCAGCACGACTTCACACTGAGCAAAAAAATACATGCCTGGTGATGGAAGGCATGTCACTGGTGTTTGTGATGATTTTTTTCTTTTTTTTAATAAGTGGAATATAAGTGGGTCATAACATCAGTCACCATAGTCTTAATTGATGATGACAGAGAATGAACACCCACGTCTATTTTAATGAAAATCTTCAAGAGAGTTACTTTAAACCAGTGACAAACAAGAAAGAAATCACTAGCTTGAGTTCAGAGTTTTATAATATAATGGAATAAGAACTAGAGTGGACTCTTGGCCTTTGTAGAGCTCTGTGTTCTCTGAGTACCCTTTTAGTTTGTTATTTAAAATACATTTATGGAAAGAGACAGATGGAAGGGACGTGAGAGTTAATTGCATTTTAACACCAGTAAATTCTTGGCAAGTAGACTCTGGGATGAACGTATACCCAGTGCTCAAGGAAATCCGCCAAGATGACTGTCAACATCTGTCTGCCTCCCCATGAAATATTACACTGTGTGCCATCAGGTGGGACAAACCTGCAGTACAGCACCAACCTGGAAAGCAATGCTTTTTGCCAAACGTTTCCATTACTGGTAATAATAAGGAAATAAACACGGTCACGTTATGATTGAAAACCTGGCTTTAAAAATGTCTGCGGTGATGTTTGGTAAATGTGTTCATGGCCAAGGTGCATAGATAGAAAATGAAGCCATGCAAATTCTTTCTTTTCAACATGTGGTTAGCAGAGAAAGCCAGCCTCAGTAAGTCTTGGCGCTCCGCTGTGAGAGATCTAAGCAGAAGAGAGTGGTATCAACGTCGACCACACTTGGTAGTCATGAGATGATTTGTATGCATGCCCGTAGCCTCGCTTGATGGGGTGAGTATGTGAGCATATCTTTGTGAAAGCCAGTTGACTGGTGTTTGTGTGTGTGTGAAAGAGAGCCAGTGTGCTGGTGTGGAGGGTGTGTGTGTGTGGTCTCACCCAGCTGAGGTGTGTGTGTGTCTGATGTAAATTCAGTGCTGTCGGCCAGGTTCTCCACACTGCCTGCGGCGGTGAAGAGGGCGCGTCCCTCTCTTCCTCCTCCCCGTGGTTTGATTAGCTTCTTCATCCTGTCTGCAATCCAGTTAGATTTCCTATGAGGACACAGAGGACAGGGACTATTTACAAAACGGGGGTGAGTTAGAGGAGTGTTTATCTGTGTGCACATTGACACAAGTACTCTCTACCAGAGCCCCCTGATTTTCCAGAAGCAACCGCCAGCTGCCAAGTGTCAGTGGCTGCATTGTTCACAAATTGCATTTTTGGCACCAAAATGTACGTTCTGTGATGTGCGAAAAATTGTCTCTGGAGCTCCCAGAAGTCAATTTTTAAGCCAAAAAAAGATTTTTGTACTATGAAAAGAAACATTATTAAAATGTCATTATCATATTAATTTGTACCACTTGATTTAGCAACATTTTTTTGCACAATGCTTTGCAAATGTTTAATTTATTGTGCAAAAATGCTGCCAAATGTCTGGAGAGTGATTAAAAGGCAGTGTCACCACAATCTTTGCTAACTTCATAACTGTTAAAAAAAAATCACCTTGTAATTTCAGTGCACAAAATGTCATCCTGCTACATTAATTTTATCGTAGCGATTGTGGTCCTTGTCCCTCTCTACGTCTCCCTGTGGCTGTTACTCTGACCCAGACCTCTGATAACCCCTTGTTGCTCCTCCATCCTGTCTCACCTGACCTCCACGCCCACCTGCACACCTGTCCCTCAACCCTCAATCTGTGCTTAAATACAAACACCTTCCTTTTCACTCAGTTTCTGCCAAATTGTGCACTAGCCAACCTATCTGTCAGTGTCATCATTTTTTTTAAAGCCCACTCTGCTGCACATGGCTTTCTCTAGGGCTGCATTCACACTACAAGCCTCAGATTTAATGCTCAGATCAGTTTTTTTAGTTTAGTTGTTCACCTTATTTTTCAATGTGGCAAAAATTCAACTCATCTGTGAGCTGGTTACAATCCAGAGCTGTGCAATAACAAAGGCATCATAAGCACTACACTATCATATGGAAGATTAGGTGCAGTTGAAGACAGTGGATTTGTGAGCAGATGCAGACAAAACACATTTTAAATTATGACTTTCTAAGGAGTAATGGCTGCTATTTCTTCTAAATATTGATCTGGAGCAACATTATTCAACTTTGTGACTGCTGAGACTAAGCTTGTGTTGTATAAAGTCTGACCTGTATCTAATTCAGGATCAATATGGAGGCCATGCTCAGAGTTTGGCATATCCACATTGTATCCAGACTGATTTTTGAAAGCATTGCACTGCATTACAAACAGCCTTTCACATAAGTTACAATGCAACACACAGCAACAACATTGATGCCGCTGCTCCCTGTGCACTATGGAGGACAACAGCTTGTGCAAAAATGTCAAATTGTCTGCTGATACTATAGGAGACACTATGTTTAGGCAAAAGTGGAAAGAAAGCTGTGAAACTGCATCACCAGTGCAGCCACGTAATTACTGCAGGACACCAAGCAGATAGGTTGGGGATGTCTGGAAGCACAAATCCATGTGTTTTTTGTTGTTCACAATGATGTGAAAAAATAGATGTCAGTCATATAGGAACACAAAAATAAGATTGGGGCCACTTGTCTGGATGAAGCTTCATACACTGACATTTTCTATTCTATTCTATTTGTTTATATTCTAAAAAGTGGCTGCATGTTTGACTTTCTTGATCAGAACACCCTTTATGTTTATACATACAGAGTTTGTCACTTTCACCACACGATAGCAGCTGGCACTATGTTCAACTTGTTGACTTAATTTAGTGCTGTTAGAGAAATCTTGTTCTCTCCTCTGAGTATTCAAATAAAAACTAAATAGGCTTGTATCACTACAGGGGTTTAACATACTGCACTATCAGTGCAGACTGTCTCAGTGAGCAGGTAGATTTGTTTTGACACAGTACTTGGCCTTGCTGGGTGGAGGTTGCATGCTGGGCTCAAGGACTCTATACTGATCCATAATCTTCTCAACCAACTTCTGCTTCTCCCGGCGGAGCTCACTCAGCTTCTCTCTGAAAGAAACCACCAGAGACAGAACAAAGAAGCTGAGAGAACAATGAGGGAAAAAAAGAAAGCATTCATGTAATGCATTTACCATCAATGCTAATAAAAGCCACAATGCTGGGAGAATATGTGTAACATGACAGGTAGTGAGTGTCCTAGTCCATTCCAGTTCCACTCATGATAGAGAAACAGAACTTGCTGTGATGTTTTGACTAAATTCTTTTCTAACCAGCACATCAGAGAAGATACTGTGTACCTGAAATTAAATGTTATGTAGTGGTGGTGAGCAGGAGGGTCAGAGTTCAAGCAGTGATGTGAAAAAAGCATAATGAAGGATATAACTGAAAGAGTCTGCATGCTCAATAAAACCTTCATTAGATGAAAAATGTTTAAAAGTACAGAAAGTCGCTGACACTCAGTTGACAGCTGGATACTGACACACAGCTGTGGGTGGAAAGGATCACTGGTGGTACAGATGAAAAAACTTCAGCTAGAAAATGTCACATTTAGTTCTTTAAATGTAGGGATTTTAGAAACATAACTGGATCTTTAATGATGGCGCCACTGGCTGTGCTGATTTTTGTGTTTCTCATATAACTAAAAAAGAAATTAGTAAGAAATTTTTTTAAAAATTAGTTTTTAAACCCTCATTAAATAATTACACTAAATTAAATAAAAGCCTGAATTAAAACAGTCATGTTTGTTTTCAGTTTCACTGATGTTAATGTTCATTTTATACAAGAATAAAATGGTTCCGCACAATATGTGATCTAGAATTAACAATGGGCTCTTTCTGTGTGGAGTTTGCATGTTCTCTCCATGTGTGCATGGGTTCTCTGCGGTACTCCAGCTTCCTCCCACCATAACAGTGGTTTTGACCATGCATCCTTTCCTTATTAAAACCCATACTAAATGTGGATAAATTCTAAACTAAGGCAATTTATTCCACAAAATAAAAAATACAGCAATGATGTTTGCTCCGTAAAACCAACTGAAACTAAATTAAACCAAAAACTAAAACAAAAAAAATGTAAATACAACTTATGAACCTGTCACAACTATTATATATTTGCTCTTACCTTGTAAAATTCCAGCAGAAGTACTTTTTTAATCAGTAATGTGGGGTAAATACATAATTACCCCTCATTTCTCTCTCTCTCTCTCTCTCTCTCTCTCTCTCTCTCTCTCTCTCACTCTATACACACACATATATATATATATATACACACACACACACACACACACATATATATGTTAAGATAAATGTAATTATGCTCTGTTTCACTTGAGTATTGTTTCACTGAGGAAAGAAGTTTGGAGCTCATATTAAAATGGTGATAATTATGGGTTAGATGAGAATATAAAACTGGGAGAACATCACCTTCCCTCTTTGGATTTGTAACTTTTTACTGTGGAGGATGTCTTCACATGTAAACAGGAGCTCATTGATTTGGCAGTAGCTGTTATTTTCATTAGTTTCCTTGTTTGAATTAGCGCTCCTCTCATTCGCCAGTCAAATCAATGTGCATTGCTCCAAGCCACCTGAGTCTGCCATGATACCGTGTGCCAAGACAGGTGGCCATGTCAACAGACAAGAATGCCTTTCAGGGGTGCCTTTCAACTGTGTTTTTCTTCTGAAATCAGAAAATGGCTTTGACATTATTGTGCAGTGTAAAACGTGTCTACCCCCAGTGAAAATACTGTCAACATCAAGTAGCATAATGTCCAACCTGAGGAAAGGTGACCACAAAAAGGCCAGTGCCTCATTTTATGAGTGGTTCAGGGAGGAGTTTGTGTGTATATACAATAGTGATGATCACACTCCAGGTTTTATGAAGGTGAGCCCCAACATTAAATTTTAGTCACTGTTTATTTTCTACTTTCATAAATAACATCGGGAAGGACGTACTTACAACTAAAGTGCGTCCTTATGTAAATTATACCGTCGTCTACCCACCTCCCTTTTCTCTGAGTCAGACCAGCTCCAGACTAATGTTCAACAGCTGTCAGCCTCATTGTGTGCTTTAAAGTTGGTTCTTAATGTTATGAAAATACATCTCATCCTCTTCAGAGCTCACCCCCAGATCCCACAGACTGATGACATGTTCAGATAAAACAGAATTCAACTAAAAAAAGTTTCATCCAACATGTTGATATATAGGGATGATATCTGGGGGTGATGTTTTTTTGTTTTAACTATTGAATGAGGATCTGACTTAATTTACAAGTTAGAAATACACTCCCTGGCTTCACTCTTAATTGTTCTGCACCAGTGGTTCTCAGCTTTGTGTTGGTGTTCATGTCGGAAAACACATTTTCCTCTGATCACATAGTTGTGAACGTTGCACCTGGATGCTGCTGCTTCTAATGAAAATGAATAAATTTAACTGCATAACACAACAAAACAAGCTCTTCTATTCTAGACGATATTTCAGTTTTAATGGTTTCATGCTCAGTTAAGAAAGCACTCAGAGTTTCAGTCAGTCAGTATTTGCAAAGTCATATGCAACATGCTCATAAACCCATAGTAGCATTCTTGCCTTAAAATGACAACATAAAACTAGCCTGTCATGTCATCTTTCAATCAGGTGATGGTGTTACCACGGCAATAACCAACCCACTGCATTTCTTCATGCACGTCATGTCTGTCAAAATAAAAGTCCAACAATTTTTTTTTGCCTTACACTCCAGGAAACAAGTCCAAACAAGTCCACAGCCCACTTATGGTTCACAACCCACTAGCTGAGGATGCTGGTTTTAGACTACAGGGACATTATTTGCATATATGCTGCCTCCTCTTCACTTTGCAGCCTAGACTCAGTTTATCACAATTTTCTAAGCTTTATATCTGATTCATTATCCACACCACATCACTGTGTACTTGATGGTCTGGTTTCCTGGGTTCATTAAGCTTAAGAAGACAAGCAGCACTGGTAAATTTTTATTTACAAAGCCATATTGGGTAAACTTGCTTCTTATCTCCGTAATCTTTTATCGCTTACCAACAGCTGTTATGATACTCACTGCACTTGATAGATGCTCGACAGTGTACCGAGGATTTACTCTGACTTTGATAAAACGTCTCTCTCCTATTTTGTGCCTTTGTTATGGAATAATATCCAGAACATGCAACAAATTAATGATGGTCTCCCTGGTAGAGTTCAAGGCTCTTATATAAAAAAAAAAAAAAAGAGCTGCGGAACTGTAAGTGCAATAGCTATTCCTAAACCAGCAACAATTGTTTGGAGTAAAATACAGCAGATGACAGTCAAAACACTATAATATTTAAGAAAATAAGAATATTTTCGCTACTTTACTCTGGTGTCTAACATAACATTTCTTTCAAATGCATGTGGCTCCTGGAGAAAACTAGAAATTTTACCTCAGTCAACACAAAGTTTCTGTGCTGCTGCTACCTTGGCTGGATGTTTGTTATTGAGTAACTCTGTTGTTTTTAATAAAAAAAAAGTATAATCCTTCAAATATTTGGGTACATGAGAGGCTAAGTGGATGTGCATATTGAGCTGCTAATGAAGGAACTGAAGGTTAAACTAGATAAAGCCTGTGTTATGTAAGGTAAAATTACAGTTTTTGTCAAAGTAGTCTGGTCATTTTCACCAGAGTTGAGTTGAAATATAAACAGTATAAGTGCCTTGAAGAATTAGCTATACAGTTTATATGTACAATTAGCTGTATTAGTTGCACTACAGTAGTAACACATTTGTTTTGCTTCACACAAAAAATGTAATTGTTTATTTGGAAATCCATCAATTTGTATTTAGATCCTTTAAGCTCTTACAAATACTGTTTTGCCAAAATGAAACTGAAATTAAGACTTGTGCGGCTGGTTTTGGGAGATGATGTGTGGAGTATTACAACAAATCATAGGGTTTGATATTCCAATGTGCTGTGATGTACTGTATTTGGGTAACTTGTCTGATGGAAATGTAATGTGAAATGACATATACTTGGTTAAGGTAATTTTAGTGGCTTGCAAAAAAGCTATTACAAGGAACTGGGTAAAGACAGAACCACCAACAAAGGACCAAAGGATCACAATTATTGAAGGAATATATACAATGGAAAAAATAACACACACTGCGACTACAAGAAGCACAAATGGACAGAAAATGGAATAAATGGACTGATTACAGAACCCGTAATGGAAGAAGGACTGAATAATGTGAATGTAAGGTCGTGTAGTGTACCCAAGCAAGGTTTGTTTGTTCACTTTTTGTTGTTTTTGCTGATTATGTGTTTAAAAAAATTCAATAAAAACTTAAGTGAAAAAAAAAAAACTCATGCTGCTAAAACACGACAATATATGTTTGTCTCTGAGGTAAATGACGACCTGTGAGTCTGTCTTTCAGTTATTTAAAATGTGCAATCACACCTACATTCATTGAAGGACGATACTTAGTGGGTTTGAGTATCTGCCGTATTATCTCACACACAGACTGTCACATAGACTAACAGGTAGGTTACTTATTCCACTCTCTCCCTGTTTGTAATTTTAGCTCTTAATGGTGCTCCTGTCTTTCATCTTCTCTCCTGCTGTGAACAGAAAGACAGAGCTGAATATGAGCCTCAGTCCGAACGCTTTGTGTTCATTTTTAAAGCTTGTTTTTTAGGCGAGACAAACTGCTGGTTATGAGATAACATCCAACCACCTCCACCTCTGGTTAGTATCCAAGAGCCTGGATTACATATTCGCTCTTAATGAACCACACTGCAGTTTACTTGGCTAAGGAAATACCTTAATTACAGGAATAAAACACTCCAACTACTTTAAAAAGGCAACACAGGCATTTTAGTCAAACCTTGGTCTGATGATGCTTCATCAAATAACTCTGATGAAAGATATCTTAGCTTTTTGATCAAGAGTGACAGGTTTTTGTTTTTAGACGTTTTTTAAGAGTTTTATTTCTGCACAAGTAAAGTTCTTACTCAAAACATTTGAAATTGCACATTTGCACTTGTGTAACTCACTTTAGACTACAGCTGGATGAACATTCATTATGTGCCCAGAAACATACTGCCACTGGTAGTTGTGCGGTTTGTGGATCCTGGTTTTGCACAAAATGTTAATGATAGTATTCAGAGTTTTCCTAGAAACATTGTAAAACTTACATCCACTGTCAAATTCATAAACATTTAAAAAGCAGATTATATATCTGCTTCTGAAACTGTATTATTTACAGCCCAATATCTTGTCTCTTGCATCTTGCCATTTTCATTGTAGTGCCATATGTTTGCTTTTCGATTTTTTTTCCCACTTTCTTGGCTGTGAATGTAACACAAACAAAACTGGAACCTGCTCATAAGAAGTGTTATACAGTCATCCTCTGATGGTGAAGGATTTCTTTAACCATCAGTAGCCTCAGTGCTGCTTTGCTGTTGACTAATTTATAACTTCATTACATAATACTGCAATACATAATATTAAAAGTTTTTTTCTTAGTAATTTCACATTAAAGATGTTACTTTGCTAAATTCAATTCTGCTATGCAGGGTTGTAAAAAGTAAAATATAAATGATCAGTAATCTACAAAAAGGATCATCGGATGTTAATCTGCTGGAAATAAGTGGTGGAAAACACAAGAATTTGAGAACACACACCTTCCATCTACAGCTCCACAGCCCAAATCAAACACCTTAATGTAAAGATAGATGACCTGATGCTATTTCATGCTCCTGTGGAAAAGTGAAGCTACTTTTCCAAGCTACAGAGGAAAGCAGCAGAATCAGTGATCAACAATTATAGCTGTCAGTCCTGTATTTAACTCTCTTCTTGTCCATGGGGCCACAGAAGGGGGTAGAATTCTTATTTCTCTCAGCCCATTGAATTACAGTATGCTGAGAGGTAATTCTGTCAAGTGATGCCAAAAAAACTACATTACACTGCTGCTTTCAAGGGGTGAAGTCATTAGTCATTTAAATGCTGACTGCTGCTGGACTGTGATATTTTTGTCATATAGGTGTTTTCAAGTTACTTCCTGCTAAATTAAAAATATTAACAAATGATAATCACTGTTCATTGTCATCTTTATAACACCATCTAAATGTTCTACATGAAAGTGAGACCTGCCTTCCTTTAACCAACCCACGGTTCAGTCATGTTTGTGGTCATTGTGTGTGTACTAACTGGTACTCCCTCTGCTGTGTGTAGTGCTGATCTCGCCGCTCCAGACTCTGCTCCAGTAAAGCCCGGTTCTCCTTCAGCAGACTCTGGGTTTGCTCTGCTAACTGTCGGTTCTCCTCCTCCATGTTCCCCTTCAGCTGGGTCAACAGCTGAAAACACATAAGCGCACATAAGCCTCCAGAGATATATTTTAATAGTTCATTTGGCAACATTCATACTTCATGGTGTAATCAGTCTGTAAAATCCTGATTTAGCGTGTCTGTTAATATTGTATAGAATCAAAAAGCACATGTTGTACTGCACCTATTCACACAATGCACACTATAAACCAGAACAAGAAAAAAAAATGTCTTTCAAGGCTTCGCTGAAAAGCAGAATCAGCTCATAAAATGGCCCAAACCAACAATTTTGTGGTATAAAACATAAAATACAAGCAAAACAAATGTCTGTGAATTGCCAAGTTATTGGTTTCAAAACTTAATATAAACAGACAAAGCAGATAATGATGTAAACTCAATGAAGCTGACATAGTGAGGCATCAGTGGCAGCAGGTCAGAGCACTCCAACACTCATTGACTGAAAAAACACATGAATACCTTATTCAGCTGCTCATTGAGCCACCTAAACACATCCTGAACTCAGAGAATGTACAGACTAAGAGACAAAAATCAAGGCTGAAATCCAAGGCCAATACACAAAACCGAAGAAGACTGAAGTCTTAAAACTTCAACAAAAAAGTATTTAAAAGTGACAACTGATACCACCTGTTCCTGTGTAAAAACCACTTGAAGGGGAAGCTAGATTACAGGCTTCAATGGTGTATTAGCTCCTGTGGGGGCTGAATAAGATGTACATGCTAACTTTAAGAAGTGACCTGGATAAAAATATGGTTAAAATTATCAGCATGAGCTGCTCATGGTCTAAGTCCTACGGACATTTGTGATGTGTTTTTTCATGCAGAGATGTTTTTTTTGCACATACTGTGTATCAGAAGACCAAATGTCCTCCACCAGGTTTTATAAGAGTGGTCAATTGGAGAACAGCTGGATGAAGCAGCAGAAAGAAACACCTGGTGTTTAACTTCATAAACCCTTTATCCAAAGTCAGTGGCCACCTGCTTTATCCTTCAAACAACTGGGCACTTTCCTGCTTGAAGAACATATTCAATATTCAACACCTGTTTGACTACATCACATGGACAAATAAAGCTGATCTGAAGGCAATAATGCCTCTACGTCTTACTGGATGTTTAGCATTCATGAGCTGTTTGGGCTACTATTAAATTTAAACTGAAATTGACTATATATCACTTATTAGAGCAGAATCAGCCCATTGCTTTTCCTGTTTGTTGATTCTTTCAATTTTCTTCTTGCCCACTATGTAAAACAATCTCTAAAACCTGCAATGATCCTAAATAAACCTGCTTTAATTTCACAACAATTGTTTAAATTGTAATTTTTTTTTGTATTATTTATACCATAATGTAATCAGGCCACGAAGTTTTAAATCCCTTTCTACTGTCAGCGTGAACACCTGTGTTAGTATCTACAGTCGTGTTTGTGTGCGGCTCATACCTGGTACTGGCTGGTGAGGCGGGCATTGCTGAGGTCCAGGCTTTGGTTGGTTTCCCTCAGGGTGCTCAGCTCCCCCTCCAGTCGAGTCTTTTCCAGCTGGGAGGCGCTCAGCTCCCCCCTCAGCACCGAGCCCTGAGCCAGCAGCTCCGCCTGCGACGCCAACCACTCCTTCTGCTGGGCCTGCAGCCTGCAACACCAACACACATGGGCATCTGTCACTGTTATGTGTCCTGTTAAGTGTTTAGGATCCTTGTTTTGGAAGTGCTCTCTAAGTAAAACTCATCATTAATATATTGTGCTGCATGATGAGCTTTTGCAAAATACAGATAACCTGTTATTGATAAATTCATCAGGCAAAATAGTTGAAGAAAGCATTATGGAGCATAATTGGAGTCACCATTCTAACAAAAATGGTAGCACAATAGAGGTAAGAAGTCATATTGGCTTTCTTTTGTAATGAGAGCTGTTATAAGATGAGATGAAACTCTTAATGATCCCTCTGGGGAAGATTTGGTAATGTTCAGTAATAAACATCAGTGAATGTTTTATGTTCAAATTATGAATAAGAAGTGATTTGAAACAACTTTCTATGTTAAAAATGAAGCTTTGTGCAGTGTAATGGGCATAAAGCACTGCTCATATATTTCCTTAATTTGGAATAATACAAATTAACTGCATTTTAATGCAGTGATATTAGGTTGTTTGTCTGTAGCATTTTCAGTTTTGTGACATCTAATGCAAATGAGAGGATACTGAGTAACAATTTTCAGAGGGTTATTTTGAAAGTGTAATTCGCCAAATATTACAGATGACATGATATTAGATGTATTTTGTAACATAATCGGTTAAATCAGTCAAAAATACAACTGTTTGTTGATTATTTTAAAACCCTTTACAACAGTACTGAAAAATGTATCATCCAGTTTTTTTTGCTTTCTTGGTTTGAATCATTTCTAGTCACGTACCATCAAGCAGCACATTTCTCTTCAAAACAGTTTAAAAGAGCTATACATGGTATTTCTATTTTCAGTATTGAAAAATGACCCATTATCAGTAGAGATTACAATAAAGAGCTCTAAAGTTGTGCCAAAGATGCCAATGTATTGGATTGCAGAGATATGAACTAAATCTATTAAAACCATTAAGCTGGGGGATTTAAGTGACCGCTAGAGGGAGTAGTGAGTCATTCTGCGGTCTCCCATAGTGGAGAAAACAATCACCACAGGCCCTTTGACCAAAATATCAGAAAGTGACAAGATGGGATGAGAACCACTAAGAAACAACTTTTTCAGTACAGAAAACAGATCTGTCCTTGTTTTCATCAATAAACACAGCTCTAAATGGAGTTTGATGCTGCGTTTCTTCTACACAGATCAGTTTGATAATGAGGCTTATGAAGCTATAAAGTTGTTACGTGATATTCTTATGTTAAGTTTGTCATTTGTTGATCCGTGGTTCAGAGTAAACTGTGAAAGTTCTGAACTTGTTTTGGATGAATCCAAACAGATCTTTAATGCATCTATTGACAACACAAATGGAGGTGATTGTGGTTTACTGTGGCTGTATTCTGTCTAAAAACAGAGCTATAATGTAAACTATCAGCTGATGCAGCACATGAAGATTATCAGACAGTGTTATTTTGACTGACTATGAGTGTTTGTTTGAAGAAGAAAACTTGATGATCCCATAATGCAGATGTTTGTAAAAAATTTGCTTTAAACTTTATTCAGTGACTGATACATCATATTCATTTACTGGTGGTTTTGGCAGTTGTAAGTGCGTTCTCTTATACAACACCTATACGTAAATATCAGTGGTATTGACTTTTTATCTACATTAAAACTGAAGTGGTAGAGTGTTGAAAACATCCAAGCAACAAAAATTAGCTGTTTTTAATCAGGGTTATCATTTTTGTGTTTGTTTACAGCTGTGTTATGGTACCACCTAGACACCCATCTTTGCAGGATAAACAACACCTGTCCATCATTGCTGATAACAATGTGGGGACAACTCCAGCAGTCAAACAGTTTAAAGGTCCCGAGTGAGGCCCTAGATGATGAGATGTGGATTTGCAGCAGTAGGCTGGTGATAAATCTGCATCTTCCTCAACAAGGAGGTGGCTGGAGTTATTTATATACACCCCGATCAACCGCCTCCAGACCTCTCCAATACCGCTTTTCTTCTCTATTTACTACACTGGCCCCATGCAGAGCTCTCATCTAATTTAAGACTCCCGTTCTCTCCTACAAGACAAGTGATTTCTGCACTGATGTCAGGGCAGCAGAGTCTCACTAAGTCTTTTGCTACAGGTTGTATCTTATCACCCATGTTAGGACCTGGTTCTCATCTAAATCAAACAACAAATAATACTGATTCTCCAAAGTCAATGGTGTCTTTATAGATAAAAAAAAAAGAATTTTTTTTTGTATCAGAGTGCCTTGGACTTGTTTCTGGTTGTATTTTTGCACTACTTTCTTTGAGGTATTGACCTTTTTTTTTCTTTTTTTTTAACAGTAATACCTTTTTGCTCTTTAGTTATTACTGCTAAGATTTGACCGACCGACCAACCGACAGACAGACAGACAGACAGACAGACAGACAGACAGACAGACAGACAGACAGACAGACAGATAGATAGATAGATAGATAGACAGATAGATAGATAGAGGGAAATTCAAGTGCATGACAGGCATTTCATTTGGTTTTTGCGGAGGAGTATAGACCCATCTAGCTGAGGTTCATGTGTAATTTCTGAAAAACACATTTTCAAAATTAATGTCATGCAAGAAAGCCTCCACATTGTCAACCATTTTCTCCCTCAAAGACCTAACCAGCTGCCAGCAACCAAGAGCATCCACTGATCTACAATGTTTAATCATGTTTGAACCACTAATCCTATCAATACAGTTAATAATCCAGGTAATATGCAGTTTCACAGCTTTTCAGTGTCATCAGATATGACCCATTTGGACGTTCATTGACTCTGTACTGAATGTGGAAACATTCTCATCTTCTGCAACATTGATTCACCAGTAAAAGCCATGTAATTGGACAGTGGTTGCACACTTGTTTTTACATTTAGTTAATAGAATCGAAACTAATTGCTGAAAAATTCATGTTTTCTCCAGTTTGCTTTTGCTATAACAACCTTTTATGAACACCTATACCATTGGTAAATTAAAAATAGGAAAGTTGCAAAATGCAGAGAATAATATTACAATAAATGGTAATAAATCACTTAGAAAAATTTAAGTATAGTGAAACATTCATTTGTAAGTTGCCACAAAAATAGTTTTAGGTCTTGAAGAGTTAAGTCAACTGTATCAACATAATGATGTAAACCTGGGCGACCAACTCATTATGAAACTATTTAATTATCATCATCATTATTTCATCAAAGTCTCTGGCAGAAAATACAGAAGGAAGACAAACTCTTACAACAATCCTCACTGCAACCTGATGTGTTTTTCAGTGCTGCCTTCTTGTTCTGAGCTGCTTTTTTGAGCTGAAGAGACAAAATACGCTCTGTTCATTCCTGTTGTACATTTGCATTCAAATACGTTTCTGTTTCTCTTCGTGCTTTTATAAAGAAGCATTAATGCTGCTGCTCACCCAAACTCAAATAACCATAGAGTGAGAGAGGAGTCCGATGAAAGATGAGCACATATCATGAATGCAATGCTGAAGAGACTGAATGAGGAAACTATTGTTACCTCTCATTGTCTTCTTTCAGCCTCTCCAGTTCTCGTTCCCTCTCCAGCCTCCTCTGGGCTTCTGCCTCCATTTCCTCTCGCTCCATCTTCATCTCCTGTTCTCTCTCCTCCAGCTGGCTTTTACCGGCCAGCAGCTCCTTGTACCTTGAGATTTAACAAACAATATTCAAAATAATGCAACAGTCTGTGACTTTATTATTCATATTTATTCATCCTCTAACAGCATGGGACTTATTTTAGTTGGTTGTCTTGCTCTTGTGTATATGTGGAACTGATTGAAATGGACCAAATCAGATGCTACTGTCTGTCTGTAAGGTATAAAGATTCTGGCATTGATGCTAACAGAGGCTGCAGTTGTTATTGCGGTGGCTAAGTTTCCTTTAGACATTTATGTGACCTGTGGATGGGTTGTGGTAGTTTTTATGCTGGGGAGAGCAGACTTTTGAGAAAAGATGTTAATCTATATTTTATAAATAGTGACACAAAAATGGTTTGGTAAGTCATTCTTTAAAATGTAAACAACAACTAATATACAGGATTAATACCCAGGCGCACCTTCAAATTGTGACGTACACACGAAGCACATGGATGGGGATGGGGGTGGGGTGCTTCATAAGACTAGGGTGGGGGGGGTTGAGGAAGTAGGAGTTCACCGTACCAGGACATACTTTACCTATACCTACGAGGGCCGTTCAATAAGTTCATGGCCTCACCCAGAAATACTGGTTGTTATAATACAGGATGTTACATTCTTTCGTGATGGGATAGTGATACTTGAACATTGATGGACCAAGTGCATTGCTGTAAATGGAGATTATGTTGAAAAATAAAATATAAATTATCAGTCTGTGTTGTTCTGTTCTGGGTGAGGCCATGAACTTATTGAACAGCCCTCGTATCTGTCTATCTCTCTCTCTCTCTCTCTCAAATGTCACTCAGTACGCATGAGGTATGCACAGGCCGTATAACTGCGGATGCCAATGTTAATACCAATATGTCGGGACTGCGGGAGTAAATGCGACATTCCAGTTTTTAACTTCATTTCCATCATGCGGCATGGTACTGCACTTCCGTGATTGTAAGGCAATTGTATTCCAAAATGACTAATATCTCTGAAAATACTGGTCTTAATAACTTGCAGCGATATTTAATGTGGAGATGGGAATATTCCTCAACTGCAGATACCAAACTGGCCAGGTAAAACCATCTCAAATTGTCAGAATCATGCAGATACACACACACACACACACTCTCTCTCTCTCACACACACACACACACACACACACACAGATGCTCTGAGACCTTCCAGAATTATGATATAGATATAATAATGTGGGAATAATATTTTAATAATACATTACGAGACCTTCTTTTGTAACACTGTGCTCATCAGCTACTGCAGAAGCCTAAGTTGTGTGTTTTTTTAAATCTTTTAGCATATTTTATTGTATTTATTTAAGAAAATGGCAAGTCCCCACAATGACAAAAAACTATTTCACATTTACATTAAATCTGATTGAACAGAGTCAGTTACTGCTTGTACCTTCCCTCTAACTCTCTGTGCTGGGCCTCCAGGCTGCGGTAGTTGCTCCTGAGTTGCGAGTGTTTCTCCAGCAGCTCCTCCAGCTCCACCTCCTGCCGCTGCTGCAGAGCTGTCATTCGTTCATGGTCCCGCCTCAGGGCCTCCATCCGGACCACGGACTCCTCCCGTTCCCGTGCCCACACCTTAGACTCAGCCTCCAGGGTCGCACACTGAGCCTTGCTCTCACTGCATCGCGCCAGCGCCGCTGCATGCTGGGAGTTCAGCGTTGCTTGCTCCACCTGTGTATGGGTTGGAGTGTAACTGAACAGATGTGTTTTGCACATTTCTGTGGGTCTATCAGAGACCAGACAAGCTGTTCAGTAGATCTTTGTTTCCTGGTTTACCACTTTCTGTTCTACCTGTAGGATACTAGCTCTATGTATAACTTGTAACAGACTGCAAGTTACATGGCTACCAACGTGTAAATACACAAATAAATGAGATCTGTGACTTTAATTATTTTACTTAAAAAAAAGCATGCTGCTTTTCTGTGCTCAGAGGAAGTCTGACAGCCCAATAATGGTATTTCTCTAACATTAAAGTCCCTATAAAATCTAAATCAGTGTTAAAGTGTTTTGATATGATGAGATGTGATATGATATGATATGATATGATATGATATATGATACGATATGATATGACATCTTGACATGATATTTTGAATTACACATCACCTACACACCAGTATCTGCCACACCTAGAACAAAAAAGACTCACATTCACAGGTGCCTGCTTGAATCTTTATGTCCTCTGCAGTGGAAGACCTACAAGCTTGTGATCTAGCAGTTATGTGTCATCTCTGGGTCATTAAGGGTCTTTGCTCCACAGGTGGAGATGACCAATCAGAGGAGACTGGAAGCACCCTGACCTCCATAAATTCCAGTTTTTACAGGAAAAGCTTGTCATTTCCCAATTTATACATCCTTGACTGCCTTCCTCTCCTCACGTCTTAGTCATTGCCATGTGAGCAGAGGAGACTCAAGGCAGCAGATATTTGACAAAATGAGAAATCCTTGCATCAGAGTCATCCTTTTAAATACACCTTGATTAAATGTGATGGGCTGCACAGCTGCACCACCTGCCAAATATTTTATTAAAGTGTACTCCTGTATTTTATGATCTCTGTCAGATGAGGACAACTGTGCTCATGAAAATGTATAGTTTTACTTTTAACACAATTCACTGTGTGCGTTGATATCATATATACATTTTTTTATTTTTTATTTAGCACAAGTTTGAGGTTCTTAAATAACTAACACAACTTCCGACTGCAACCTCTTGCCATGGATTGGTATGTGAGCTGTGTATCACAACTGTTTTGTATGTAGGGGTGCCAAATGTCAAAAAGACAAAAATTCCATCTCCCAAAAGGATACACCAATGTATCCTCACTCATAGTAACCCCTCATTTCTCAATCCTCTCTCATCACGATGTATTTTAGGAGGCGCAAAGAGACGAGGAGCCACAAAATAGAGAAATTACAAGAGCCTGTTTATCCAAAATCAAATACCACTCTCTCCGCTACCATTTCATCAGGACTTTAATGTACTAATTCAATGCAAAAAAAGTCCATTTGCATTTCATTGAGTTCGACTACGGTGGTGAAAACAACATAAAAAATAAATAGAAATCCAGTAAATGTTTATGCCACAAGTATAGTTGAATCATTCAGGTATAATGGGGCTCTTTACAACGTTATGTGTGTTTCAGGTCACCTGTAGCTGGGTGTTGAGTGTCTGTAATCTGGTGCAGGAGTCCTGTAGGCTGAGCGAGTGCCTCTGCAGAGCCTCCAGCTGCTCCTTAAGGTGCTCACACGCCTCCTGGGACTGGGACAGACGTGACAGCAAAGCCTCCTGTCCGGCAACTGCCAGCGCTTTCTGGGAGGAGGAAATCAGTGAGAAGAGGGAGAATAAAAATCTACCACGACACTTAAAATACGTATATTATAATATGAAGTTCAATGGAATCAGGAGATGACCTTCAGTCAGGTAAAAGTTTGATTAGATATTCTTTCTGGAATTGCAAACATTAATTTTATCCTGAGTTTGCAGAAATAATATTTATACTGTGGTTATATTCTAATTCACATATTTTATTAGATATTACATTTTATAAGGACTTTATTTGCACATGCATCAATTATCTAATCACATTTTGGACATACGTGATGAATGTGTGAGTTGTTCATTAGATATTGTGAAAATTAACCAGAAAGAAAGTGTTTTGTTAAATTTCTTCAGGAATAAACTCTGGTGTATTACCCATAAGTACAGGAAAACTCATGTTGAACCTCTAAAACTATGAATTCATTGGAAATGTTTGTGCAAATGCTGGTGGAGTGAAAAAAAACAAAAAAAAAAACACTACCTATTTGCCTGATCCAAAGGATTTAGAGTTGAATTTGGAGTGAGCTATTTTTTCATTTTGGATTCTTCCACATTGCCTACTAGCTCCTGACTGAATCACACAGCAGCACAGGGGATTTCTACTTTTTTTGCTTGTGGATTTATGTTTCCTGCTCCTCCACTATGCCCATCTTGCTGCCAATATAGCAACAAACCTACACAGACTCCAAACTCATCTCAATGTGGCTGAAGTGATTGACAATTTGAGACACTGCCGGTGACCTGATACATTTAAGATCTAGCAACACGATAAAATACAATTCACCCTTATTGTGATGTGGCACAATTTGACAAGATTTGACTGAACTAATTGTGACTCTGTGCAATGTAGAGAAAATATAATGCTCTGTAATAGACAGTTTAATGTAATTTGATTTCTCTGCTTCTTCTTAAGTGCACAGCAAATAACAAATTCATAAAAAAAGCTTAATTTCTACTTTTTTTAAAAAAGTTTGTCTCTTTAGCATTACAGCTGAAATTCATGCTATTTCTTCTTGACTTCTAAAAAACATTCAAACCTTTAAAAAACTTTAACACAAATAGTCTCAAAAACATCAAATAAACCCTGGTCTGGAACTTGTCTTAAACCAATTCTCTGCTGCTGTCTCTAGTTACATGTTTATAACACATAACACATCAAAGCCACCTTAGCAGCCTTCAGATTTACTTAGTCATGCAAGAAATGGCCGCAAGACTTGGCATGAATTAGCCATTGACAGCAGCAGACAGAAACAGGCTGATTAAGTGGTGTCAATAGGATGTTTTACAAACCAATGGCTGATATCAGGCTCAAACTGAATCTGAAAGAAAATAATAGCTAATAAAAATTTCAAACACAATCGCTTACATTATTGAAGTTTAGATTTTGATTTATCCATCCATTAAGGTAATTATTGCTTTTACTTAGCTTACTTCGTCAACAGTTTCTTTAATAAAAAATAAAGCCAAAAAGAGTACATTTCCAGCAACATAATACAGGTCATTTAATCACTTATCTTTTTTTTTTTCCTCTTAGAAACTAGAATTATTATATGAGCCTTTAAAGTCTAGTATTGGTCGACCTCTGGCAGCAGAAAACAGATGCACTGGAGGAGCAGTTTAGAGAGGAGATATCAATCTGACAGTAAATATTAATTTACTGGTCAGAAATTATTGATCACATCTCTAAATAATAAAGGCACAGGACCTCCACTAGTAATCATACATAAAAAGTGCAAAAATTGATTCCATGATGCACACCTTTTCAACCAGGGCACTCATGGCCTGAACCTATGAATCTTAGCATCTTTAATATGGATAGAAATAAGAATTGAGGTTTTAACTCCATATTTGGCAGTGTTAATGGGTACAATGTCTATAGAGAAATATACTAAATGAAATTCATCTTAGGTGGTGCTTACAGCTTGATAGTAGAGTTTAGTGTGTGTGTCTGTAAGTGTATGTTTAAGAGAGGGAGAGAGAAAAAGAGCTAAAGCAGAGGAGAAGCAGAGGAGATAAGGAAGATTAACAGTAGCCGAGGTGACATTATAAAAACTGATGAGCAGAGATAAAGCAATAGTTCTGGAAATAAAGTGCTGCACTTGGGAAGCCTGTGGGTTCGTGGTTGATAGTCGTTGAGCATCCCAAGAGCAAGAAATTCACAATAATAAAGATCATCTACTCGCACAAAAAGGGAAGTGAGCCACACAGGAACAGGCTGACATCCTGCACATAGGATTCAAAGGCCTGAAAATGTAAAGAAACACACTGAAAAACACCAATACAAACCTCCTTCTCTAGTTCTACCAGTCTCTCAGTCAGCTGCCTCTCTGTCTCTCCTGTGGTATAATCATGGTCATGACCTTTGCCAGGTGAAAGAGTTTCATCCCCAGGTGACATCTCCTGAGTCTCTGTCTGACAAATGTGTGTTTTGTCTGAGTCTGAATTAGAATTAGTCGCAGCATCCACTTCTGCACTTCCTCTTCTCTTTTCCAGCTGAAGAAGATTTTCACTTTGCTTCAGGTTATAAGACAGTGACTCTATTCTTTGCTGTGATTGGTTGAGAGAATCAGTTGCCATCTGCAGTTCGGTCTCAGCCTTTTGTAGTCTCTGCCTCAGACGTTCAACTTCAGCGGATAAAGCCTGAGAACTCTCCTGCTCTTTGGACAGCTCCTGATAAAGAAGATGAGGGCAACAAAGAGTTCAGAGATAATCATCGGCAGAGAATAAACAGGCTTGTGATCATTCAAAGACAAAACAAAACTGAAAATCTAAACTGAGGCTGAGCCAATTGGATGTACATTGGATAAAATGAATGATTTCTCTGAATTTGAACAGCTCAAATTCTAACTAATTCTGTAAGCTATGATCTTAAACATATACTAATCCTTACTCTATTATTTGAGGTCCTTATCAGAAGTAGCTCCACAATAGTAACAATGCTCTTTAATCATTCTTGGTAAAAGGAAAGTTATTCATGATATGCATCAACAGACAACAATCAAAGTGTGGGTTCTCCCATTTTAACTTAACAAGAAAGTAGTGTTTTGTTTTGACTATTTAATTTCCTGTTTGTTTATTCCCAGAGTTGTCTAATCAACACTTAGGTCAATCCTTCTCTGTTTTCTTTAGTTGTTGGACAATAGTGTCCATCTACACTGCTCTGTGAAATTCAACAAATGTGGTTCATCACAGTGAGTTTTTTTGTTGTTGTTGTTGTTTTTTTTTTTTAACATAACCCTTAAAGACCCAGATCTATTTTTGTGGAGAATTAATTTTTCTCAACATCTAATGTGATAAGTGATTTATCACTATTTATTATTTTATCCTCTGCATTTTTTTTTTCAAGTAGTTTCCTATGTTTAAATTACTGACCATACAGATGTTTGTAAAAGCCCAGTGTAAAGTCAAAGGTTATTGCAATATGAGAACAGAAAGCTGAGGCAAAAGTGACTGTTTCAACTAAATATATCATTGTTTGAACTCAAAAACAAGGATGTACAACTACTGTCATTTGTCACACTACATGGGCTTACATAGCTACTGTTAATATATTCAGTGTAAGTGTTTCACTGAAGGGCCAAATTAGACCCTTTTTTGGCCCACGAGCTGTATGCTTGACACCCCTACCCCAAGGTAACACCTTTACCCTGATTATAAACTAAAGACAACAAAATTATGAATATTATATTCCATCTCTTAAACTAGATTCTCCCAAATCCCCCCAAATCATGCACAGTGAACTCTGACGGTAAGAAGGCTGCATTTGGTTGTGTTTACTCTTCTGTACATCCCTGCAGCAGTGTCTGTGAGCTCCACTCTCAGTGACTAAACTACCCCATCACACACACATGCACACACACTTACACACCTGGGACAGTGAACTAATCTTGGCCTGTGCTTCTGCATACTGTTCCTGCAGCTGCTGTTTACCCTCCTCCATGCTGGTTAATCGAGTGTTGAGCTCTTTCTCCAGGTCCTGCAGCCGAGTGCAGAGCTCCTTGGATTCAGACAGCTGCTGACACACACGTCTTCACACACACACACACACACGCACGCACACACACACACACACAGAGCAATTTCCCTCTGATGCTTTATAAAATTAATTGTGCACCTCAGGTAGTGATTGAGTGTAAGTGTGTGTACCTGTGTTCAGCGTCCAGAGCCCGGGCTCTCTGGTTGCTGTGCTCTAGGGCCAGGGTTGTGCTCTCCAGCTGCTGCCTCAGTCTCCCTGACTCCCTCTCCCTCTGCCTCCCCTCCTTCCGTTGGCTGTCGAGCTCTGTCTGACACACTTCCTTCTCTTGCTCCAAGCGCGAGGCCTCCAGCAGTGCCTGGTCCCGAGCCCTGACTGCAGATTCAGCCTCCAGCGTGGCCTCGCGGAGCTCTGCCTCCAGCTCCACCTCCCGACGGCGAGAGGTCTCCAAGCTCCGGCCCTGACGCTCCAGCTCTGCCCTGAGAGTCTGAGTGGTCAGCTCTAACTGGTCACCCTGAGTAAAGACAGGTGGACCATCAACCAAACAAGGAAAACAGCACAATGTACACTCAGGATTATTTTTTTTATTAATGTGTAAAGAAACACATTACTTCTTTGTCAAACTGGTCACATCGTCTTTATTCAAAATATTTGAGTGATTATACCTAATTCTCAGAGTTCCTTTGGCAAAGAATTAAAGATTTATACTCAGAATGTTTTGCAAAACACACTCACAGCAAACACAACTATAATTATAGGTAAAAACCTGGATTAAAACTTTTTGTGAATGTGTTTGCTTCCTGTTTAACACTAGACTGATGAATTAGTCCTGTTTTACTGGTGCACATCACTGAAAAATGATGGCTGTTATTCAACATTTAATTAAACTTTTGATGAAAACAATAGCACATAATGTAGGAGGGAGATATTGTAAACAGTACCTGCACAGTTAAAGGTCACATAAAACAGGAATAAATGTATGTAATATAAGTTTACAGTCAGAAAAATGTGTTAGTAACCACTCAGTCAAATCAGAATGAGCAAAAACATCATCAATTGTACAAAATGCCTTTCAAAACCATGACCATCTAGGGCTGTGACTGCTGAAGATGTAGAATACTGTCATGGACGGAGGCAGCAGAAAACTGTATATAGCCAATAAATAAGAACACTATATGAGGAAAATTTTTTTTAACATTTTATCCGACTGTTACGCAGCTCTATCTGACTAAATGGAAGCTGTTACATAAACTCATTTCAAAGCCACCAGATTCCATTGACAAAATTGCTTTACCTTGAAAAGCATGACAATATTCTTAATACAGTGTACATTTTCATTAATACTGCATAGTTTCCATGTTCCTATCTGTAGTTGGTGGTCTTCTCACATGTTTTTAGTAGCTATATTGTGCTTAGAAGAAAATATCTGAATTTAATCAAACAGACTTTAAGCTACAATGTGTGTCAAGAAAATCTATGTAAAATGTATGTGTTAATGGAGTTGTATTGTTCTCATTGCTGACAGCTACATACAGATATGCGTCTGTTTCTTTTCCAGCACATACAGTAATTCCTTGTTACACTATATAATAGAGCTTTCCTTTTTGTGTATCTGGTGTTTATTACTGACCCGTGAATATACTCATAGACAGACATTTTTTTCTTTTTCTTTTCTGCCTTTAGCTCTCTTCTCCAGAATGTCTTTACGCAAACTGTCTTTTGACTGTAACTTTGTATTAAAAGTTAGTGTGTGTGCGTTTCTACAAATGTGAAACTCCTCCTTTAATGGTTAAATCAACCCACACAGCTACAAGGTAAAGGGGAAAGTGGAAACAGATGAGTCATAATTTTCTGTTTGTGTTATTCAGCCCTCCAGCAGAACAAAGCAGAGTGCACTTCATGTTTCATTTAGCATGCACTGCTATAGTCTTCATTATTTCTGAGTCTTTGCTTCTTAGTCTGTAGTCAAAATACAAAGTGCACTTCAAACATGAGCAGAAACTATTCTGTTGTATAATCATGAAATGCTTGGAATGAGCATTTTAGTTTTTGCTGACTGTGCTAATCTGAATTACATTATGCATTAAGGGAAATAATGACACTGTGACCCTTCTGTAACTCTGAGATTATACTGTTATGCTGTCCTCAAAATTACACTGAATCTTAAGGATTACTCATCTGTCTTTTTTTTTTTTTTTTAATTTTCACAATCAAATTTTTTTATGTTGTATGATGTGAAATTTTATGCAGACATGTGCTACCAAATGATATAGAGGAGCATGGTCACAACAAAGCGCATAAAGTTTCAAGGGTTTATTTCTACATTTCCATTATGTTACACTGTGGTAACACTTGAAACATATCTAATCTAATAAACATGTTTTCTTATGTATTACTGCGTGCTTTTAAAATACAGTCCATGTACATTAGTCTTTAGGTGAGGAAATTCACAATAAAGGCTTGATCCTCTCTTTCTAAAAAAAGGGGAGTGCAAATTACACTAAAATGTTACAACATGAAAAATAGGATTATGTATGACTCCTGAATGTGAGGAATAAATCCTTTTTATGGTATTTCCTTAATGCTGACTTTTGCACTCTTCTTTTCCTTCGCTTGCAATTTCTCTGATGCCTTGGAATTTTACTGCAAATAGCACTTAAAAGACAGTATTCTGCATCACTTTTTTTCTGTTTTTTTTTTTTTCTTTTTTAAACCATGCCCTTTACACCCTGCTGTGGAGTGTCTAAAATGAGGGATATTTGATTTAAATGGCATTTTTTTCCCTCTGACCTGCATCAATGAACAAAATAAGCTGTGCTAAAACCCTAAAGCGGGGTAAGAATTTGCTTCACTAGGCTAAAATTCTGTAACAACCTCTCAGTACATTGAGATTTCAGTGGGAACTAGAGTTCTGTACCTCAGGGTTTAGAAAATGCAACCCATGACTTTGACCAATCATTGGACTTTTCAGAGGGAGGGTGTTCCTATTGGCTGTTGTGTAAATACATATGCCAGTGTTCGCCTGCTGGGAGGAGCTTAGCGCACACACCAGCAGGAGGACGGTGTGTATTTCCAAAATCTGGCTTTTTTTTTTTGCCTTTTACTGATTTCTGCCTGCTGCAGCTTTACCCTGTGATATCCCCTCTGGCTGTGGATGAGTTGCTTGTCAATACCTGAGGATCTGAGTTCAAGACAGTCTCATCAGTACCAAGTGTATAAAAACATGTTGGTTCAGCCTCAGACAGGTTGAGTCATCTATTTCACTTGATGCTGTTGTGATCACGTCTCTGCTTCTCTGCTTGTCTTCTCTGCGGTTTGCTTCATGGATACTGGATGTTAACTTCTGGTGGAGTTGGAAGGGTTGGACCTGCCCACAGGACCTGGGCCTCTAGATGGCATTAGGAACTGCCCTTCAGCTTTAACTCCTGCATTTCTTTGCGTTATCTGCCAAAATGCACCATACTGTATTTCTACTCCCCCATTTCTATCTACTTACACACCACCCTATTTAGCTATTTTGGTCATTAATTAATAAACTGCTGCTTAAATACCTGTGTTGGTGTTAGGGATGGGAATTGAAAATCCCAGTAGCTCAGTTCCTTGGAATCGTTTCCCTGCCTGCTTAATGATTCTGCTTATCGATTCCGCCTTCATTGCACATCCATGATGACATGTACGCTGCATTTTGTTTTAGAATGTGGCCCACATGGTGTCAATGCAGAAACGTTCCAAAGTATGGCTATATTTCACGTGAACAGATGACACCAGGGCCACTTCTAACATTTGCAAAGCTTCCATTTCTTCAAAGGGGGAAATACCTCCAGTATGCTAAAACATTTGTCCACACAGCATGCAATTCATTTGCAGGAATGTCACATGTTTGATACGCTACTTAGCGACGCTTGTGAATCGATCAGCAGAGCAAACATCAGGGTGTCATCTGGGCTCAGTTGGGGGGGGGGCTACAAACGCCCTGCCCCCTCAAATAAAAATTTCCAAAGGTAGGGAAAAGGAAAATGAGATGCACAACAGTGGGAGACATACAGGAATTAGTAAAGCATCTTCTTAAGTTTCACTTTCATTTTGTACGGTCATGTGGTGTGACCCCCCCCACCGAACCGGGCCTGGCATCATTTGTTATTATTTGTGCATACTGTATATGTTATATTTTCGGTGCAGAGATGGAAATGTAAAAGACAGTTAATGCAAACAAACCTGTTTGTACTCTTTTATTCCCTCACTAAATGAGAATCGATAAGGAATCGGATCGATAAGCAAAATTGATAATGGAATCAGAGTCGTTAAATTCTTACCAATTTCCATCCCTAGCTGGTATGTGGCTTTACTTATACCGGTGGTTACTCTGTCAAATCCACCTCCTGCTGAACAGCAGCTTCTCATAATTATATAATTAGCATTTAGCTGTAATTGTTAGAGATGGTTAAATAATGCACTTAACAAACTCAATTCTTGTCTGATGTAATGCCTTTAATGTAACCAACTAATTATTTAAAGAGATTACAGTATTAAAATTCAATAAAATGCTGTCCTTGCTGGTTTGTGTTAGGTTTAAAAACATCTTGGTTTGTTCATTTCTTGTTCGGCCATCCTCCTTGAAATGACATGACATCTTTAGTGCTCATTGTTTAGTGTCTCAGCTCCTATTACATCATATGTGTGTTTTTGTGCATGTGCTGTGTCCAACCTTGCGCTGGGCGGTGCGCAGGGCATCCACACTGCTGCGTAGTGTGTCCCTGTCTCTCTCCAGTGCGGCTTTCTCTCCCTCCAGGGTGGCGATGACCGTTGTCTGCATTCTGTGAAGCTCAGCTTGGCTCCGCAAACGACACAACTCCTCCTCCATGACCAGACCCTCTGACTGAAGGACCTGACAAACCACAGAGACAAATGGTAGGGTTTTCTTCATCTGTGTACATGTGTATGCATTCTCTTACTGGGAAAAACAAAAGAATCACCAGCAAACATTTGGACTAATTAACAATAAATAAAAAACATCATCTACCTTCCCTCCCCTGTTGAATATGATCTAATATGCTTTTACATCAGCCCTGAGAGACTGCACATTAATTATTTTTTGGCACTCAGGTGTCAGTTATGCAAAGAGAAAGTGAATAACAGCTCAGATCTAACTCAGATAAATGTATAAATGTGTCTGTTACATAACTTTCTTCACCATCCTAAGTGGGACTAATATTGCTATTAATTCTGGGTTTTTTTGTTTTTTTTTTTCGAACTAAAAGCACGGCTGACTGTACCATTGCCCCAAACCACTCAGCTCTGTTCACTCCTACAGAAACCTTTTTGTCTTCTTAAATAATTTAGCAGTTATGGGATATTTTACTGGAAAAAAAAGTAGTAAAGACTGCAACAATACAAAAACGAATGTTTTGGAAAAAATGTGCTATTTAATGTGACTGAGTAGTCACTCAGGCTCAGGGGAGTTTACTTGGACAAGCACGAATGATTGATAGTCTCATTGGTGAATAATTTACTGTAGCGGCGTTACTTTCTCTTTTCTTGCTCCACAAACCACAAATTATGACCCATGTTTTCCCCTTTTTCTATTCCTCTGGGGGTGGTGAGGCTTGCTTTTTCTTCACTTTTGTTCAGTTCTGTTACTAGCATCACATTGATGTAAGACTAGTTTGACCAGACAAAAATCTTTCTGTCATTTTTGTATAGTTGATAGCATGAGTGGTTAAATCATAAATATAGAGATGGACATAATAACAGTTCTCCAAAAGTGAAGCCACAAAACACTGATGTCACTCTGGTGGCTGATAAGTCATAAAGTCCACCCCTCAATGTTAGCCTTAAAGCATGGTCAACGGAACTTGGACCAAATTATAAACTTAAAGGATAAATTCATAAAATTTTCCCAGGGGTGATTTCCATCTTTTTCAGAAGATTTCATCAGGCTGATTGTGTTCAAATCATCACTTTTTTGATCAGTTTGTTTTTAATAAGTCATTAAAAGACACAAAAATGGGTGACGGATAGCTGTAATGACCAGTTGCTGTCAAGAAACTGTCAGATGTGCCAGTGGAAATGATATTGCGTCCCTGCATGTCTACTGTGCAGACTGTTGCTCCAAATTGCATCACAGAAGCAGAATGGTAGCTCCAATGACCACAAGACTTCACTTATACATAGTGTGAGGAGGCGTTATCCTGTTGTCCATCTTTATATACAGTCTATTGTTTAAACATGTGATGAAGGACTTTAACATTTTAACTCCCACCAGGTCACTAGGGTTAAGAGAAGCATGAGGGTTAGCATTCCATGTGTTTGAACGGGTGTAGTATAGGCTGAGCTACAGCCACATGCTAAACACAGAAACTAGAAGCTGTTCCCTCTTAAATGAAGTGTAACGTATGCATTTTGTCCTCACAGTTATTCTGTTATGAGCTTAATCCTAACCCTAAATTCCATGAAAATGGTGGATGTTGAAAGGTTAATTGTTTACTCCCCATCCATTCTGGAGCTGTGGTCATAAGTTAATTACAAAAGGCTGGGATGGGATGAGAGTTGATTCATGGCACCAAACCATCAGACTCCATCCACGTACCTCTATCTGTCTCCGGGCCTCTCCCAGACTCTCTGCAGCCTTCCTCAGCCGCTGCAGCTCGGCCTCCAGAAGCACCAGCCTCTGCTCTGCCTCCCAGGTCTTTCTGCTCTGTTCACCCAGTTTGGATCGCAGGTCCTGGGCCACCAACGCCTGCCTGTCGGTCTCGTCCTGCGCCTCCTGGAGCTGATGTGTCAGATGTTCCACGTCATGGCCTGAGAGGGAACACGCAGCCTGATCTGCAGACGTGCCCTCTGCATTAACCTCTATGCTTCTCTGGATGTCATTTTCTACACTTGGAGTTTGGGAGCTCAATGCTGCAGTCTGCTCTGCCTTATGCTCCTTCTCCTCTTTCTCCTTGTCTTTGTGGCCTCCTTCTGCCTCCCCCCTCTTTTTGGACTGGATCTCATCATCACATGGTTCTGCTTTTCCCCCTTGAACATCCAGAACTTCTTCGCCAACCCCAGCTTCTCTCTGGCTGCCAATGATTTGTCCTCTTCTTCTCTCCCTCTCCTCCATCATCTTCACCCTTCCTTCACCATCCTCTCTGCACAATTCAGAACCCTGAATGCCTCTCTCATCCTTTTCTTCATTTCTGTATGGTTTCTTCCCTTCCTCGTCTTTCTTCTTGTCCTCCATGTATTGCAGATTGGTCATTAACTGTTCCAGACGCTGCTTCAAAGTGGCATTTTCATTCTTCAGGTTTTGGAACTGAAAAGAGTAAAAAAATGACATTGAAGGGAGCATAATAGGTGGTAAATTTAAATTCTTTTCAAAGTTCTGAATCTCTTCTACATTTTTGCTTCTTTTATTGTCCCTGTTTCCTCTCTTTTCATCTATTCGTGTATTGAACTATGAGTATTTTGTGAAAAGGAATATTGAAACTTTCCTCTTTGTTCTTGTTCAAGATGCATCCAGGTTCAACACAAAGATATTTGAGAGGGGGCAAAATTAAGGATTGATTTAAAAGATTTTTGTTGCTTAAAAGAAATAACAATGATACTCCTCTACACAAATAAAATCACTGAACAGCAGGAAGCAGCCATTATACATAAAAGTACAGTCCGAAGCAACGGGAATACACTGCATAAAATGATACTTATAGCTGTGCAGTTGATCAAGAGATTCATAAACCTTATTTTATATAAGATAAGAAACCTGTAACCTGTGAATGAGTTATATTACTTTAAAATAAAAATAATAATAAATAAATAATAATAAAATAATCTGTAACATTCTTCTTGAGGCAATATACACAAACACATTTGTATTGAACAGTATTTGTAATATTTTTTATTCACAAGCCTCCACCTACATGCACTTGTGCCCAGATGTGTAGTTACAGTTTTGTTACTCATTTGTCAGTGATAAAATCATCATCAGTGAATTTCCTTTTGACTAAATGATGAATAAATAATCAATGTTTTGTTTCAGTTCTTTGTTCACATTTAAACATTAAATTCTACCAGACTGTATAAAAGGTTTTAATATGGTCCACATTTTCATTTTCTGGCTTTTCAGATAATTTAGTCTGCATATTAATATTTATATGCTGGTAATGGACAGCATTTCATCATATTAGAGCCCAACATTATGTTTGTCAAACCTAGTAAGCTTGTAAAAAAAACTGCTCTGTTCCTTAGACTGAGGCTGCTGCCTGTGGGGTGTGATTCTAAAATATTTAATACCTTCTGAATCACTAATTCTATCAACAAGTTTTAAAAGGTTTCTCAGGTTTTCAGTAGTACCTCTCATTTGGAGGTTTCATCATGTTCTGCAGCAATAATTCACTAAGCAGTTTCCTCCTCTGAGCCGCATGGAAATACTTGTCAATCTTTAATTTCACCCTCATATCCCAATTACTCAGGTTTGCAAAGTCATTAGGTGTGATATAAACCTTTCAATTACATCTCTGCACTTTTTTGATCCTATCTACATAGTCGGTAAGTAAAATATAGGAATGCACATCACATCCAGCATAATATCATAATTAATAACTGTAACTTGCTTAGAAAAGGTTGGCTGTAGAAATATTCATTTGGAAATCTACAAAGTAGAACTTAATAAATAAAACAAACTTCTCGAGGTGTCTGAGTTCACAGTACAAAAAGTTTTACATTTTTTAAAGAAGATTCCGGTAAATTCGTGTGTTTTCAGACAAAGCTAATGTGAAATCAGGCTTTAAATGAACCAGCTGCTTTTGAATCAATGGATGGCACTCGATGCTGCATGAGGTTAGAAAACAAAGTAAATACCACAGAGTCAGGCAAAGTAGGTGTTTTTGTGTTAATGTGTCATATCTGTGGGGTTCAGGGCTGCAGATTTTATTCTCATCCTCACCTCCCTTAGTGTGCTCTGATGCTTCATCTCCAGGCAAGCCAGCTCATCCTTTGCATCTGGCAACTCAGCCTGCAGCAAGAGGAGATGGATGGTTAATTCCTCCAGCTGCAGCTTCCTGCTCTTCCTGTTTCATTTGTACCTACATAATGTTAACTTCACAGAGGAAAGCAGCGCTGGGCGTGTGACTCAGTGCTGTTAGATTGCCTTGAAAGGTATTTTTCTGAAAACAGTTTTGACTGAAATGGTAATCGTAGATACCCCAGTAAGGAAATGAGAGGAAATCTGTTATTTACAAAAGAAGGAGGTGAACATGCTGCTTCTTAAGTGAAGCTGTGATGTGTCTCTCTGCACGCAATGTCAATACTGTTTCATTTCTTCAGTGCTGTTAATGCCCATGACCTGTTTTAACCTTTAACCTGAAGCTAAGCAGCAATAAAATGCCATGGATCACTTCTATATAAGTTATAACCTTCAGCCTCTGAACCCTGACCTCCTGCTGGGCTTGTAACTCCTCCAATCGTCTCCTCAGCTCTGCGTTTTCCTGCTCGGCTCCCAGCAGCCTCAGCGTCGAAGCCTCGCCCACTTCCACGCTCAGCGGCTTCTGATCTGTGACAGCGAGAGGGAAAATGAAGAATAAAGTAGGATAAGAATGAAAAAAAAAGGGGGGGGGGGGGTAGAGAAAAGGAGAAATAGATATGAGGAGATTCTTTCTGTTGTTGCTGATTGATAACCTGCAGGCCTGTATTACCTCCACATATTTTCTCTTATCAGTTAATTAAAATGTCTTAAATGACAAGGTGTAGAAAGGCAGGTGCTCTGACCAATCAGCTCGCTCAGCTCCTCATCAGAGTCCAGTTCTGATTGGAGGAAACGGTGGTGAACCACAGCGACCGGAGCAGAGCTGCTGTCACTGTTGCTGCAGTGCCTTAGGTCCGCCTCGAGGCTCATGTTCATTTCCAGCAGCTCATCAACTCGCTGCCTCTCGGTGTCCCGCTCCTACACACACACACACACATTCATGAGTAGAAAATCAGATCTCAGACACAGATAATTCAACTGTGATACTTCAAGTCTGGAAGATCAGGACTCATATTTCTACATATTAGTGGACAGCAAATTGGAGAAGTACAAATACATTAGTACTTTGCTCAACTCTTGCAGAGTTTTCAGATATTTGTATTTGCCATAAAAATCCCTAACCATACATAAAATATACTCCTTACCTTTTCATGTAAGGCTCATTACTTTAGTTTAAACGCATTTGAGGAAAAATATCAACACCAAAAAGTATTTCCAATGAAATTAATGGGACAATAAGACAGAGAAAAGACCTTTTTTATCTTATCCATCAGTCTGTATCACATATAACAAAAGTAAATGGATGTAAAGGAAGTATCAAGACAAAGCAGACATGAATAGGAGAAAGGATCATAGTGAAAAGACATCATAATGATTTGACTTCTGCTATAGACATTGAAAACTATTATGCAAATTGTAGCAAAGATCATTTTCAGTCTATAGTTGTTTTTTTTATTTAGTTAAAAGTCACAATGATTTAAATGTCTTCACTTAACACAATATTAATGTGACAAAACAGCTGGGAGAAATGTCATTCAAAGGACATATACTTTGAGCAAATTCGATTTTTGACATGACTAAAGAAGTGTAATTAATGCTTTTAATTTGTTGACATGAGTATCTGTATTTCTACTTGAGAATGTCTGCACTTTTGCTCTGGTCTATAGTGTAACATCAAACACACCTAAACATAGACAAACTCTGTTAACAATGCAGAAATTTAAAAAATATGACAACAAATACAACTGTGAACACTGACATCCACATTTAAAGGTTGAGAAAAGAAAAAAAAAAGTGTTGCTCAACCCACCACTTCCACATCTATGATTTTCTGACGTAGCAGAAGGTTGTCCCTCTCCAGCTCCCTTAGCGAGGAGCAGCGTGACCGTGCATCCACCAGTTGTTCTTCTAGAAGAGCTTTGGTCTCCTGCAGCGCTACACACAGCTGCTGCTGCTCCTGCAGGGGGCGCCACGCGGATAGAGGAAACATGAAAGTAAAGGAGGAAGTGCTGTCGTCATCTCGTTACTCAGACAACAAAAGAAAAACTCATGACAACAGACATCTTTATTTATATATCCATTGCATTTGTACATTTCTTTCATATTTAATCTAATATGTTCTGTAGCCAAGCATCTCTGCCACATCACAAGGATTAGTCCAGTATGCTCCTTTTTTTAATTAGAGATATTGTTCTTTTACTTTCATAGTTATTGGGTCACCAGATCTGGGTTGCAGTGTAAATATGACCAAAACATCCTGTGATCACAAAGCAAGATGGTGAAATCACATGTGCCCTATCTTAACCAGGACAATGGAAATGAGAAGAGCAGTCAGAAAGTAATACCCCACAAAGACCAATAGCCCACTGTGCTTCTGCGTTAAGGGATAATGTATGTTGAACCAGTCACTATTGTGAAATAAACCCTAACAGGGCAATGCAGATGCTTATTACATACTAACAAATTAATAATTTAACAAAAATGTTAATGAAACAGTGATTTGATCAATCTGAAAAGTATTCTTTGCTTTCACTAGATACATGAGTTCATACAGACTCTCTATAACAGAGAAACAATCTGTAATACAGAAATAGCCAACCGTAGGATGCTGCCACTGACCAGTCAAAATCAAGTACTGAAAAAAGCCACTTAATAATCTTTAATTAACCAAGGGAATAAAACTCAAATTATGATGTACGTTTTCCTCCTTTTTGTCAGTTTGTTACTTTAAATAATGCTATTCTATCTAAAGATGAAAGATTCCCACTCCAGCTGTCAACACATACAGTCTGATGTGTTTGAATGGAGTCCTATGGGAGAAGTCGCTCCGTTCACTGAAGAAACACCTGTTTTTATAAAAATAGTTGGCTCTGTAAGAATCGGACAACCTCTGTCATTATCTGTTACAGTGTATGTATAGACTAGCCAATTATGATGCCACCTGATGAAGCTCAAAATGAACACAGTGATTCTTTGTGAGACAAGGAACATTTTGAGGTGTTATGACAGGTGAGGCCCATCTCTACAGTCCGTCATGTGGTCAATCCTACATGTGCTTTTACCTCTCTATCCTTCATCAAAGTTAAATATAACAAAATTCACCAATCTTCGCTATCACAGCTCAGAAATCCATCCATCTCATTTTCTTGGATCTGCTCCAAAATTCAGTTCTACCCTTTAGGTGTCATAAAAATCTGTGCTTATGCTATTGCATTTTGCAGGAAAAAGACATGAAAATAGACAAGAAAATGATAAAATTATGATGAATATATCTTTCACTACATTATACAATATATCCCCTAAGTCTAAGTTGGGGCTGTAGTTCAGCACAGAGAGCAGGTTTTCCACGAACTGCAGGGTTGTCAGTTCGATCCCAGGCTTTTGGCAACACATGAACCCGATCTTACTCCCAGTGGTAATTTAGCCATGTCTGGTGTGTGTGTGTGTGTGTGTGTGTGTGTGTGCGCGCGCAGGTGTACGTGCGTGTGTACGTATGTGTGTAAATGGACACACTCTAAACTGCTTTGGGCACAGAAAAGCTTTATAAATGCAGTCAATTTGCCATTTATCAAGTGTCTAAGAGTGGATTTTTACTGTCAACACACAAGCTCTGCATGTAAATATTTAAATAAGCCCATCTCGTGTTCAACCTTTCATTGCGAATTTGTAAGAAATTAATTATAAATCCAAACACAACAAATTCCTCCTGCCAGCTTATCAGCATTTTCAGAAGGAAGCAGAGCGAAGGCAGAATGAATCAAGGGGGACAGAAGGTGACAGTGAGGACACTGTGAGGTATTTTACAAGGATATGAGCACATTTTCTGCCCCAGAACAGTTATACTACCATAGAATAAATCTCATTTGGGTGTAAAAGCTCTAATAACTGAAGCCATACTCCTGCTCTTTGTCAATGAAGCAGCTCCTGGCTGTAAATCCTGGTGACATCACACAATATAATCTCATTCTCTGGTTTTAAGCTTTAGAGTTGTTCATACTCTCTCTTGATTGAAATGCTCAAGGCTGCAAGAGGGAAGATATGGCTTTTGAGATTAAGGGGTTCTTCTTTTTAAAAAATAATAGCTACCCAAAAAGGTTTAGAGATCTTCTTTTTGTGACCTTCTCTGGTAAAATCTGTATTTGTGTCTATAAATGTGACGCTCCCGATGTGTGGTTTTTCTTTGCAGGTAACATGTGGCTCACTCTTACTCATTCTAAGTGTATTTTATGATGTTTTCTGGAGGAGATCAGCATGTGTATGTTTATGAGTTTGCACAATGTGTACCTTCAGCTGAGTGCGTGTCAGTTCCAGGCTGCGTAATCTGTGTTTACAGCTCTGAAGCTCCGTCTGGAGCTGCTCGGCCCGAGCCGCTCGCTCCCGGGCACAGTCCAGCTCATCCCGCAGTGCACGCATGCCCCTCACCTCGCCCTGCAGAGAGCGGTTCTGCAGACACAACCACAATATATATATATATATATATATATATATATATATATATATATATATATATATATATATATATATATATATATATATATGCACCCATGGGAATGAGGTCAAAAAAGGTTATGAACGGATTGGGGATGTGCAATAAAGCAAATATTGACAAAGTCTGATACAGCAAGAAAGAAATGTCCACAAGAGAGTGTGTTTGTCTGTGTATGTATTTCATATCTGTAATAACCAAGTGTCCCCTAAAAGAAATATACTCTATTATACAAAATCAAAAATTAATCTTCAATTAATTGAAGTATTTACATAAAAACACTACACTTGAACTTACAGATTCCTGATGTCTTGTGATTTTGGGATACTTTTCTACATTCAACTAACTTCTCTAAGAGTATATATAAGTAAAAGTAGCAAAATCACAAGTATATATATTTTTATGTTCTTTATGTATGTGTAAACTGTATTTTTACATAGTCAATGTCATGTGGCATATATATCCTTACAATAGTATTTTTACAGGCTGTTTTATGCCATCTGTTTTCTGTGCTTTATTCTGTTTTAAGCTCAATATATTATAGATGTCAAAAATAGAGACACTTTTGAATAAAAGAAATAACAGGCTTCATTCTCAGTCAGTGTAGAAATGGAGTACCTGTATATTCACAAACCTCTTTCTGAAGTTTTTTTAGTTGTTCCTCCATGGTTTGAATCTCCTGTTTATAATCCAATATCTGATCACCTTTATCTTCACTAGAAATAAGATGAAACATGAAAAAATGAACATAAAGACATGAACAAATGTGACAGGTTGCATTTATTTTTATCTGTAATATATTGGAGATTAGATTAGAGCAGACTATGTTTGAAAAGAATCATAAAAAGAAACTAAATACACTGCCTATTACTGGTGAATATTGACCTTTACATTGTGCTCTCCATTACACTGCAACACACTGTTATAATGTGTCAACTATAATAAAAGAGCTTTATAGTAGTAATTTATTTACTCATTACTCAACAACTCACAATTTTGAGAGAGTAAGGCTGTGTGACAAAAAATATCCACATTTTTTTTAAACTATGACCTTTATCATAACTTTACAAGGGTCTTTCCTTGAGTTTTATGTGATCATGTACACACTCACAGTTGTTGTTTGAGGCGGCGGAGTTTAGCCTTGCTGTCCGCCAGCTGGAGCGCCAGACTTTGGGGTGGCTCCTCGCTGTGACCACCCAGGGGCACCGGGGTTGAGTCAGCCTGGGCCTCCCGCTCACGACAAAGCTCGACTATCCTCTGGGAGAGATAGTAAGATTGACGGGGTGAGAGATGCCGCAAAAAAGGGCAAAGAGGACAGATGGAAATGTAGGGAGAGAAGGAGAAAATATAAGAAAATTGAATTAAGAGCTAAAAATGATCTGTGAAATGAATAGGTTTGAACGGCTCATCAATAACAATGCACCTATAGTATGTATCCTCCAGTTGAATATAATGCAAAATAATGATCTTTCTTCTAAAAATCATTATGCAACACTATGAATGTGTATAACATATGTATTATAGGTTAACTGGGCACTGTAAATTAACCATAGGTGAGAAGGTGAGAATGAATGGTTGTTTGTCTCTATACGTCAGCCCTGTATGGAATGAACTGGCATGTCATCATTTGCAGTGAATGAATGAATACACTCCACACGCACACGCACACACAGACACACACACACACACACACACACACACACACAAACACGCACTATAAATCTTCTATGTAAATTCACCGTAAAATCTTTGTAGTATTCTGCTGTATTAATGTCACACAGTCACACAGTATCGTATAGTAAAGTGCAATGCAGCAAGAAACTACAGTGAGAGAATTCTTCACAGAAAGGTACTTTTTGTGACTGAAAATTGCAGAGAATCTTTGAAAAATTTACCAAAATAAAACTATTTCAAGCTTTGTGTGGCACTATGTTTTGTTCTTCCATGTTATCTATATACTGTATATATTTATCTATGTTCTATATGAATGCTTAATTTATAACAAATGTAACAAAATATACCATGGACATACCAGACAGAATAGACTCAGTTAACATTTTGTTCTGTAGAAAAATTAACATAAGGCGACTTTTCTAGTTTTATAATAATCACAATGAGCTTTCTATGACACAACTGTAACAGCAAAATATGTCTAGATGTGGTCAATCAAATGTGGTCTAAACAAAGAAGAACAAACCATTTGTTTCATCAGTTTCACTCAGTCAGTGAAATAACATGGAATATCTTATGCTGCTCTCCTCTCTGATTACACTCATAGCTATAGGTTATGAAGATTATTCATGTATTCAACTCCAAAGTGAGCTGGATCTTTGATTAATTATTTTTTTTATTTAACAAATGCTGGTATCATATCTCAGTGGATTTTAGAGAACAGGATGTTCAAATTCAGGGAACATGTCTAATCAGTTAGACAGTGAAAGGAGTACAAGCAGTCAACCACACAACACCAACATGCATTATTATATCTTTCATGTTTTGCTATTGATCGTCAAATTAATACTAGAGCAGAGCCTGAAGCCATATATCAGCAGATCTTTAAAGATCATGTCATATTCATGCTTTGAAAATTGTAATCTATTCTACAACCTATTAAACTGATTAATATATTTTCTAGAGTAAAAGGCGGAATTACTATGACTGTAGAAAATCTACAAACTGAATATAAGATCAGAGCAGCATGAGATATGAAAACATGATCAAATATGTGACCTAATTAAGATGATGAAATAAAGGCTTACTTATAGCTGCCTTCAATTATAATATGAGCTGTATAACTTCCTAAAAAACAAAGGAATAACAAAAAATCATGTTGTAGTAATGAAACACTAAACCAAACTGGGATGTAAACATATATTTTTTCCTCAAACATGTAGCAATGCACTTTTGTAAAATTCTGGTATTTTAATTTAAAACAATAATTTGCAAACTGGTGACATATCTATTGTGTACCCACCTTCACCCATGGGTGGGTGAGTGGATGGATGGATGGATGGATATATAACAATTTGCTGATAACTAAATTTGATATTTGTGTTTTTATTCTCTATTATACGCCAGGGAAACAACAAAAGCAGTGTCTGAGTGGTGTCATAGTCTTTCACACTGTCTTTGAATGAACACAGATTAATCATACAAATTTCTGAAACTATCTTTAATACAATCTAACAGATAAATATTGGCTACAGCAGGGGTGCCCAATCCTGGTCCTCGAGATCTACTATCCTGCATGTTTTAGATGTATCCCTCTTCCAACACACCTGATTCAAATGATACGCCTATTATCAAGCTCTGCAGAAGCCTGAAAATGACCATCAGGTGTGCTGGAAGAGGGAAACATCTAAAACATGCAGGATAGTAGCTCTCGAGGACCAGGGTTAAGAACTCCTGGGCTACAGCAACCAGTGAGTGACACCTTATTCATAGAAGGGCTATACACACTAAATGGATGTCACCCTAATATATCAGTGCATCCCTAATAACATGTAAAAAGTCTCTAGATTTGTGTTGTAATTAACATGGGTGTGAACAAATTAAAGGTTTAAAGCTGCAATACTTAGACAACATATCAAATGATCAGAGAAAAAAAAACAGCAGAATAATCAGAGGATATGTAGGTTATCACAGAAATGTGTGAAGTGTCAACTGTATTCGACAGGTCATTTAAGACATCATATGAAGAGCCTCTGTTCACATTTAAATCACATGATTTAAGTGTGTATGTACCTCCAAGTGTGTGTCTCTCTGGGCCAGCAGGTTTTGGATCTGTTTGGTCATGGAGGTAAACAGCAGCTCTGAGTCCGAACCTTCCACCTCCATCAGCTCCTCCCATCGAAGTGGCAGCACCATCCGTGGATCCTGAGTCACCTGCACCCAGAACACTTCATCAGGTCTCTATAGGCTGCATTCACACCGCAAGACTGATTTTAGATTTATGCTCTAGCTGGTTTTATTGTGTAGCTGTTTCAATTATTTTTAAATGTCACCAATGGTCCTGAACTGACTCACTAGACATTATGGCACAACAAAGTCAGCATTTATAGATTCATTCCTAAATTAATTTGGTGCGGAAGAGAGCAAAATAATTTGAAGATGAGGTTGAAGCGGAAGAGAAAGACGCACAAATGTTTAGATTATTGAATATACATTATAAGGACAGACAGATATGAAAAGATCTGGACACATTGAATTCAGGTCTTCCATTTTTAAAAGGAAGACAATGAATATAATATAATTTCATGGTTTTTATCTATTTTATCTTTGGCATGTGTCTTTTATTGTGGCCATATGGTTAATATTATTTTTTACAAGCAATCTACGGATAAATTTGTCAGTCTTTGTTTTAACTTACTTTACTCAAGAAGGGATGGGAAACATATTAAATGAATTTGGAAATCATGAAAAATGCCTAAACTGCAAAACGGAAATCATTGTCCTCGATACCTTTCTTGCTCAGCACAAATTAAAAATGCAACCTGTTTCAATAAGTATTTCTCAAAACATATGTGACATATAATTTAGAAAACACGATTTTTAAAAAAACATAAAGATTCATTTTCATTTCATGCATAATCAAAATCCTAACTTCTTCACATAAATAATACAATGACTTGAAGGAAACTAAACTTTATTTTTTACCCAAAACATAAACAATGTTATTTTGTCTGAATTCTACCATATATTTTTACACAGTCATTTTTTTTAATAACCAATCCGTTCAACATATATTATTCATGTGTCTAACAATATAATAATTATAATAATCAGAATATATTTTTTTTTGTGGTGCACTTTTCAAAACAGACATCATATAGAAACAATCCCGCAGAGTATAAAACTTTAAGCATTAAACAATTAAGTGTAATCAAAATTTTAAAAATTGGTTTTTTTTTTTTTTTTTTTAATTTGTCATAGTGACCAGTTATGCTCTACTTAGATTTTTTTTCACATTCTTATCATAAATGATCATTTTTAAAAACATGTAACTGTCAGCTGTCTCCAACTCTCGCTCAGAAAGATAAATCAGCCTTTCAACTTGACTGATTTGACATTCATTCATTTGACATTCATTTTGATAATTACTGACAAAAAACTGATGTGAGCATTTTAATCATGATAACATTTAAAACCATCAGGAGCGGGAGGTCTAACAGGCTGTATGTGTGATGTGTCCCTATATGTTTGTCCATATACGCTATATCACCATGTCATTTGTGTGACGACAGACTCACACTAGGGCTGAATTGTGTCAACTATTGATCTGTAATGGTGTAAAAGTTGCAGGATTTTCAATGAGTCAGATTGACATTACCTTGCAAAAATCTGACCTATATCTGATTCCAGACCACACAGGCTTAGTACGCATATGGATTTTTTTTTTTCCCACAGATCAGATTTTTTCTATTTTATTATTTCACAGATTCCAAGTCACATTCCAGTGCTGCCATAGATTTCCCCATAAGCACAAAAGAACAAAAACAAAGACATCACTTGAAGCCAGCTCTCATACTGATGTAAAAGGAGGCCACTGAAGTCAGTCTTTATGGTTTTATTTCTTGTGCAGGGAAGGCCATTGAATTTGTAAATAGGTGATAAGCAGGATGAGGATAAAGCGAAAGAGAATGTTTTTTTTCCAATGAGTGAAACCCATCATTGCACATGAAATTAAATATGACTGGGGTCACATTGCACAAAAAATCAATCTTTATCTGATTTAAGACCACACATGTAAGTCACCCAAATCAGAATCGAAAGGATCAGATTTCATGTAATTTGTGCTGTTCACACTATTATGATAAGAAAAGATCCAACTGTCATATGAGTAAAAAAAATCAGATTTGGGCCACTTCTCCTGCAATCAGAATGGAGACTGATAAGATCAATGAGCGCATAGGAAACCTGACACAAAATGGCAGACCTGAGGACAAATGGTCCTTCTGCAGTGTGAAGGCTGTGTGAATACCAAGCAGAGATGCATCTGTGCACTATGGAGGAGCAATTTCTCACATTTCTGTCCAAAAATGCATGACTAATGCGTGCAAAACTAATGATCACATAGTCAGGTTTGAAATGTCCTCAGGTTGAAGGCATATGAACAGCAAGCAGGGGGTGCATCCATCCACACGGGGAAAAAAACCCTCTCACCTCTATGATTTATGAGGCTGAGAAACCTGGCACAAAAATGCAGGTGGGCAACACGCTGCTACTGTAATTCATACAAGCTGGTATGCAACATGCTTTTTGTGTAATGCCCACAATCATTCATGGGGGGGGGGCGGGCTTAAAAGAGTACGATTTTGCATTTATGCCTTTAGATGCTTGGAAAATGACAGGAAGGAGATGAAAGAGAGAGAAGGATGTGACAGAGGCAGAGGTGGAGAGGTTGACATAACGGGTGGAAGATCCATCCTACAGTGGCAGCATGGGGCACCCAAAGGTCCTTATCAGGCTGCCAGCAGAATGACAAGTGGCTCGTTTTTTTTTCACTTACTTGAAGTAAGAATGAAAGGCGTAATAGTACCACTCTGTGACGCTTCAGACAGTGATGGAATTCTGTGATAAATCTTACTTAAAGACCAAAAAACCTCTTGAAAATGTCTAAATTGGACAATACCTGAGTCAACGAGTCAGCGAATGTCTTATATTTCAGGGTCCTTGATCTGATTATGTCTGCACTCGAACGTACCTGCTGAATACAGTTTGCGATAGCAGCCTGGGTCTGAATGTCCAGAGACTGGATCTGCTGAATGAATGTTTCCTTATTTTCACACTGCAAACACAAAGGAATAGATTCAGGTGGCTGTGTTAAATCATGCATGTGCTGCATAAAAACATGCCAATGAAGCAACAGTCCTTACTTTGTCTACTGATCCTCTAAAGAAGTTGTTTTTCTAAACATACATTAAACATACATACATACATACAAAAGGATTTGTTAACCCCACAAATGTAATAAACTGCAAATGCAATAAAACTTTGCAGCTTTTAACATTATAATCCCACAAATGTAATAACTTCCCCACAAATGTAGTAACAGTTGCCTACCACATACGTAATACCTCATTTCCCACAAATGTAATAATTATTATTTTTGTGGGGATTTATTATGATTGAGGGATTGTAAAAATCAGTTTCCAAAATTGTAACAACTTCCCACAAATGTAATAAATTAGTACATCACATACATCTTCCCATTTATTCTTGTCCTTTGGATACTTCCCTTTTTAGAATGATCAAATATTGCAGTTACACCACATGGCACTAATTCCAGATTAATAGGTGTTTAATTACAAATACAAGTGACGGAACAAAACAGAATGGGTGGAAATGTTGTAAAGGTGTTATTATAAAAGCTTCAGTATGAACTGGATATTATTTATTCCTATTAAGTATAATAGAAGCCTATGTTTGAGCCATGTAAATAAAATGTCTGGATATGATTATGATAATGATGGAGAGGGTAGGAGCACAAAGTGGTAAAATGAGGAATTACGTTTGTGGTAAGCGACTGTTATTATATTTGTGGGATTATTACGTTAAAAGCTGCAAATTTTTATTATGTTTGCAGTTTATTACGTTTGTGGGAGTTATTACATTTGTGGGGTTAACAAGGATTTTCAATTATCATAGACGTCTATTAAGTGATTCTCTATTATCAGATGAGTTAACACTATGATGACTGAGCCTATGATCCACGGCAATATATTAAAGTCTGTGGATTTACATTTTTATGAGGGTGTCTGTGGTAACATTCCTGCAAACAAAATAATTACATATGCTCCATCACCATAGTGACAGTGACCTCTAACTACATGTGTGTCAACGTAAGGTCTGGACACACACAGAGGCAGCGTCACACAGAGGTGAAGCAGACAGTGTGTCCCAGTGTTTAAACAAACAGACGTTAATGGGCCCTGCTAATATTAATGGCTGCTAAAGTATATTTAGTTAAGGGGTTATACAGTGGAAGCGCTTTCACCAGCCAGACACACAGACTGTAAATACTGTGGAAACAGGAGAAGTGACAGAATTTGCTTCTATTTCAACACAGGTTTTAGTTTATAGGGAAAGAGGAGGTGAAGCTGTGAAATCCTGCTCCAGGTCAGTGACTGGGGAGTATGAGTGAGGTTTTAATGTGTTACCTGTCAAACCACAACACAGATGTCCAAAGGTGAGGTCAGAAAGAACAGACACATCTTCTGCAGCCAATTGTTTAATTTTCTTTTTTTAATCTTTATTTAGGTGGGACAGTGCACATTAATGTACACATTTACACATTCCATTTCAGTATAAACATGGGAATATGCTGGAGTTAGCACCAATGCTAATTTTCGTCCACAGCCCCCACATAATAAATAACAGAGATCTGTGCAATACAAAACAAAACAATAAAATACTGCACTTACTACACGTAAGTGCAGTACAGAGTAAGACAGTGCAACACATTGCAAAACATTAATGACACCAATGTGCTGCACTCCTTGGGGCTTACATAAATGACTTAATTTTTTTTGCGACTGTGGCTTCAATTAGAGAGAAGAGACTTTCATGACAATGCTACATGTATTATACACAACTGAAAAGCCTAGCTGACTAAGGTCATGTCCACACAAAACCGCCTCTTTTCATATCCGATTTTTTTCTTTGTTGTTTTCAAAAAAGTGCTCCGTAAACAGGAAATATCTGCGTCCACACGAAATGACTGAAAAAGCCTGAAAACGATGTAGTACAAATGCTAGGCCTGTATGTGGTGCTGTAAAGCTCTCGCAAAAAAAACGAGAAGAAGATGTGGAGCATGCGCATGAAGCTTCCTTGGTTCTACCAGGTGTGAGCCAATATTTCCTCCTGGTTGCCCCTCTCTGCGGTAGATCCATGAGCATGTAGTGAATATTCTTAGCTATGGTTGTTTGTTGCTCATTGTAATGAAAGAGTAGCTGAAGATTTTGATTCTATATTTCCAATAAGCTCAATAGCTGTTGTAGCTATTGTGCCCATTGTTGTTGTTGTTGTTGTAAAGTGGCATCTTGCTTTCAGGGGTGAAAGGTTAGAGAGGTGGGGCTATGACATCATCATATTAGAAAAGTTGTGTTTTGGTCATACAGACAAAGACACGAAACCAGCGATTAAAGAGTAATACACTCTGGGACCCAGTTTCAAAAAGTGGCGGTTTCAGTGAGTGAAAACGCCGGTTTCGTGCGGACAAAAGGCTTATCTGATACAAAACGTTTGCCAATATGACTGAAACTGTTTTCATATGGACAGGGCCTAAATACAATAAAGAGAAACAAAAGAAAAATACATATAAATGGAAATCAGAATACTGTAAACTATCCACATGCAAACAATTAAAATAAAGTAGAATAAAGATAAAAAAATATATATATAACTAAAATATGACCAAAATATACCGCAAGATTGCAGCACATGTAGATGCAGCGACCCAGCGCTTTTCACATTTCCTATATGGTCTAGCGGTAAGGATTCCTGGTTTTCACCCAGGTGGCCCGGGTTCGACTCCTGGTATGGGAACACTGCCTACTGATTTGCATTGTAACAATAAAGTTCTATTCAAAAACCAATCGAAACTAAATACTAGTGCAAATTAAAACAACTGATTTACTGTAGATAAAGTAAAAAGCTTTTGTTACTGTGTTCACTCTTTTCACACATGAAAGCAGCCTACATCTGTACTAACAGAAGATTATTTTATTAAAATTATTCTATAACAAACAAATGTACTTATAGCACCGACAGAAACTATTTCTGAATGTAACTCCATCCTCCATTAAGGTGCTGCTGGAGACAGAGACGCCCTGTTAGTTTATTACCTGAGGCACTGATCATCACATCCCACCAACTCGTGTATAATATATTATACATGAGTTATATAATTCTATGACATTACTCCTTATAAAACAAAAATGAATTCTGGATTTGATGTGGACTTACCAGACACTCGTAGTGCTGTCGGAGTGAACACAGATAAAATCTAACTATGTAATCATTAGCTACCCAACAAACCTGCAATTAACACTTATCACCAACAGGGGCCACCAAATAAAACAAACTAAAAATATTTGAAATTGCCACTTTAATGTGTTAGGTTGTGTTAATCTTTATGGGGTTTTTTTCATTATACAGTTCTTTTCAAGTTGATAATGCTGCTCACATTTGAAGGGTTTATGTGTTCAATAAAAATGGTATAATGTTGGTGAGAAAAATAACTTTTTTTTTTTTTTTTTTAAGGCATAAAGGTATTTTCTTGAATGAAAAACCAAAATCTGTAGAGGTACATTGACTGCCCACTGATTTTTTTTTTTTTTTTTTTTTTTAACTTTATATTGAATTGCATAATGACTAATAAAAACATTGTGACCAAAGGACATTTTGTTGTTTTGTTGTTATTAAAAAGGATTACAAAAAAATCACAGACTTTACTGAGGTCATCTGGAAAATGGTTTGAGACGTTGCAAAGACTCAAAAGGTACATTTAGGAAATGGACAGTACTTGATGTTCTCCTGCAGAAGTCAAAGCATGTTCACACTAGTATGTATTTGGAAATTTCATTCGCTGTTTTTGTTCTATTTTCAGGATAAAGGTGCTAAAGGTTCTTCCTGACTTTTCCCAAGAAGTTAAACAAAAGTCTCAACTATATTCATTTATAATATTTTAATTAGAGAACAATGTAATTTTTCTGCATGGAGGCACTAATATGCATCATGTTAGAATTACATTTTTTACATTATAAGTGGTTTAGTTTGCTATGTTGGTGTTCATCTCAAGTGCAGTGGAGGCTGAATGAATTCTGTCCCTACAGAGAGGCTTTCATCAGACTAATATGTAAATGAGAAGTGGAAATGCTGAAGTGGTGGTGGTCATCAAGGTAAAGTCTGTCTGGATCTGTTAGTGCAGAAGGTGGACTAATATTTTATTTATAAATCACCTAGTATTTTATTCAGATTTTTGTAGAAATAAGATGGTCCATCCTTGTTATTTTTTGTTTTTGCGTTTTCCCCATATTTCCCCTGTACAAGCCCTGTTTATTTTATTCAGTATAACATTACCTTCAGATATTGGGTTCAGATGTGCTCTGATCACTGATTTCTACATTGTCTTTTTAATATATTTGTTTAGTGTTTAATATTACTTGTGACTACTACTACTAGAAAAGACAATGTGAATATAGGTTACTAAACATCATGTGACGTTAATAGTTTTTCACATCCGCCAGGGTTTTATCAGATGGATTTTCAACAGTGATAAAAACAACAACCCATGTGATCCTGTGCTATTTTACAGTGATGTTTCCTGTTTTTATCTACATAACACATAACACCATGTATGTTTATAGAATTTTTATGATTTCCTTTTCCATAAAAAAAGATCTAGTGAAATACTGGTTGTAAATCCCTTTGAGTTGTGACATTATTTAACATTTTACGATGGCCTGTTTATGGTATATAACACAATGATTTGACTCCACTGCCCTCAGGTACTGATGGATTTACTTGATTGACTGGCGTACCACCTCAAGACCATGATATCTGTCTGGCTAAAAATATAAAATACTAAATGTCAGTATAAAACATAAATTATAGGTCTCAGTATCAACCTTGAACATGCATGATGGTCATGTGTGTGTGTGTGCACTCACCTGCACAGCACATCCTAATAAGAGCAGCAGCAGTCGTCTGAGCTCTTCCACTGCTGCCTCTGAGGACACAAAAATAACTGTCATCATCATCATTATCATCATCATCTCTACCCCCCGCCGCCAGCCTCCCTATCATTATCACCTTAATGCGTTTCACTGATAGCAGAGATATGGACTGGTATATAAAGTATAATTACTTTCTTGCTGCTGAGAGACATGGCACTGATACGATCAGCCTGTTATCTTGTACCTGTTAGGGGGTCCTGCCCCAGAATGGCAACATTTGGGAGAGCCATCAGTATCAACTGTTGCAGATCTTCCTGAAGAAAAGAAGAAGTGTGAGGGGTTAAGAGAAAAAAGCAATCAGCTGGCTCATCCTGTCTGTCTGCCCACAGCACGAATCTGGATCAACAACAACTGAAAACTTTCCATCAGACTCCTGCAGTTTGTGGTGTAAACAAAGAACAGACATCTGATCAGAAGTGGAAAAGGAAGATTCTGTAGATGAGGCCACATATATTGTATATAGCTTATTTTCAGGAGTTTTAAATACACTGTAGAGACAAAAAAAATATTAGGACACATTGTAATATTAATACTGATATCTAGGGACTGAAGTTAGTAATTACATCCTGTTTTTAACTTCATTTCCACATGGTACTGTGCTTCCTGTCAACCGTCATGGGTAATGCAATGTGATTGCAAGGCAACTGTATTCCAAAATGACTAATATCTCCCAAAATATTGGTCCTACCAACTTGCTGAGATATTTAATGTGGAGATGGGACTATTCCTAAACTGCAGATACCAAATTGGCCAGTTAAAAACATCTCAATTTCTCAGAGCCCTGCGGATACACACACAAACGCTCTGAGACCTTACAGTATTATGATATTGACCCTTTGCACGTTACATCACTCTCTGTTCGCGCCGCAAACGAGTGCCATGACAGACGGCGGAAGTGCCGGACTGCACACTGGACGGCAAACCAGCTAATAGAGAATTTGATCTGAACTTTCTCATTTTTGTTCGTTTTTTAACCCTGCTTTATACGTACAGTGGTCGCACACAATAGTTCCATCCTTCTTCACAGACACCCATGGTTTCAGCTGGTTCCGGACAGAGCCTGGATCTGATGGACCTGATATTACAGATAGAACAGGCTCTGTTTGTGTCCATAGCACATTAGCTCCACCAAATGCTAGCTAGGTGGCTAGACTGGGTTAACTATGAGCCACTATGTTCCAGTGGCTGTCATAAGTAGTCTTCAATATTAGCTCTGTTGTAATGGCTGCCTTTGTACCAGCTACACTATGTTCTATGAAATACTGTTATTGTCATTATACTGTTCCATCTGTTCTAGTGGTGGAACTGTACATATTACTGTGTGTAGACAGTAGAAAGGCAGACACTTCAACAACAGAGCTAATACTGTAGGATACTAATGACAGCCACTAACATTATTACACAGTGTTAGTTCATTAGAGCTGCTTTTGGTTACAGTCTATTGGAGTTTTGATGGCATGCTGGGGAAAACATGTTAAAAACATGCACAGCTAGCTAGCTAAAGTTAGCTGTATCTTTCCTTGACCATTATGAGATACATTCCTCTGCCGTAAGCGCAGTACAGCGACTCGGTAATCTAACCTGAGACTAAGAACTGGTAAGTATCCAGACTTTGTCTGCTTTTAGATCAGCACCTGTGTATGGGGACACTCCGTTTATGACATAATGGTACAGATCGTGTGCATTAAACTCCAGTAGACTGGAGGATTTTGTTAGATCTGTAAACGCATCAGGAGGGAGAAGGTATGGGTTGGTAGCTAGCCCTGCTATCGCTAGCTTCTCCAAATAGCGTTCTTTGTGCCGTCCAGTAAGGTGAGTCACTTCACAGGACAATTCCAAAACTTTATTTTCAGTGCCGGCAACCATAATCCGTCGCTCATTCGTTTGTTTGTTGTGTTGCTTTTGCTGTCCACCATGGCGCTGCACCCCTAGTCACGTGATAACTGTGACGTTGGTGCAAAGGGTCAATAGATCATTTATTATTATTTTTAAGTATTATCTTTTAAAAGGTTATCATTGATTATCACAATAAATGTCAAATTAATATTTATTTATCAATTTAAAGGTTTATTTTATTTTATTTTTTTTTTTTTTTGGTAATGAGAGTGGATGAAACAAGCCAGTTACTTGTGGCTTAAAATGAATATGCAATCAGAACTCAACAAATATTTCGGAAATCCAGACAAAGACTATTTCAAACAGTTGTAATGAATTTTCTTAAAAATTCAATGCTGAGCAAAATCAAATGAAACATAAAATTCTGAAGCATCTTGTAAGTATTTTAGATGACAGCAGAAATAGAATTAACCCTAAAGTACAAGTAAAACATTTTTTGCAATGATACACATTACAACAGAAAATTATATTGTGACACTTATTATCATTTTGTTGTACATCCCACTGTTGTAATGAAACACCTGAATTCAATGTGTCCAAATATTTTTGTCTATATAGTGAATAAAAACTGAAACAAAAAATATTCTGTTAATGAATTACACATCTTACACAATATAATCTGTTGCTTTTCTACTGTTTGTCAATTTGACAGTATAACATATAAGGACGGAAAGCAGTGACAACAATATAAATCACAGATATTACAGTTACTGAACAAAGTCAATTTAATTCAAAATGGAGATGATCTGATTCCATATTCAGCATTTTTATGATTCTCCCCATTTTTTAAAATCCAATTTCCCATAAAATTAATCAACTTAAAGCCTCTCTGTGTCCGTAGTGTCCATAGTTTATTGTCACTGAAATGAGAAAACATGTTTACTCACTGGTAAATATGTTGTAGCTGTAATCACCTAAAGCAAGACCAAGTCATGACCAAGACCAGATTGATTTTTTCCAGTATATTTTACATTTTTACTGCAAAAGTATATTTACTGTAAATATCACTTATTGTTATTCTTGATACTAATGATCACTAAAACATATCAAACTGCTTTTTTTTTTTTTTTTTGGAATGTCTGTATAAGTTAATGAAAAAAAAAAACCTATGAATTTGGCCAGTGTTTGACAAGTTTAATAAGACTTATGTTGAATTTAACCAATTTGGCATGTAAATTCACCACATAGCATTTAATTAAAACCACAATAAGCTCCATAGTCTGGATATTTCTTTTATGATTTGGCCTTGGCAGTGTGTTTTTTGGGAAAAAGTGTGGTCAGCTTGTTTCAGAGAGTTGTACTTTGTGCACTGACAAATCTCTCACATTGGAGACATCTCCTTGCAGATTTGAAATGGCACTGAACCAAGGTGGACAACAGACGCCTCAGTCATTCCCTTTCCAGAAACTTGGCTTTTCTGGCGTTTCATCTGGACCTGCAGTGCCTTTGTTTTGCCTGTTACAAGGAGGATGTCTTTACTAAAGGAATCTTGGCAATATCATCTGCCTGCTGTTATATTATTTTATCCACATGGTCTTAAACTTTGAAAAGAACAGCACCATTTCCCTGTTAATTAAAAAAAATTTTGTCAAACAGCCATGCGTTGACTTTGGCTAGCTCTGATCCCAAATGCTCCTAAAGCCTGTTCACATCCTCCTGAAATCCATCATCACAAAATCACTGGAGTACACAAGCAAAGTCACAATTACATCTCTCTCTGCTTGTGTACTGCAATTTATAAACTGTACATTGAGAAAGAAAGACGATGTACACACTCAGCCTACAGCAAACCCATCATGTGTGAGCTTAGTATCAGAGGCGTGTGCAGCCAACCTGAAGTTTGTGCTCCTTCAGGGCGTGTAGGATATTAACCACTGTAGTTCTGTGTTGGTCATTGTTCAGCTCCTGGTTCATGATGCCAAACAGACAGATTAGGCAGACTCAAAATTATGCAGAGGCTTCGTGCTGTTTTTTGGCAAGCTACCATGCTCTCATGAACAATTTTTCCACTGGCACAATTCAGCTAAGATACATAGTGAACTGCTAAAATCCCTCTGCATCCTCACTTTATTTTAAACATTACTGTTTGGCTGCTTAAGTAAGAGATCAAGCATATGGGGCAATTATCAACACAATGCCATGATGCTTAAACCCTTCAAGCATTTGATGTCAGAGCCAGTTTCCCTGGAGGTTAAAGAAGTAGAGTTCTTTCTTAGCGAGACTACAGCGAGGAATTAGCCTTCATCCCTTGAGTGAATCTCAAAATAATCTACTGTTGTATACTGTCGTCTCAAATTTGGATTGAACTTTTTCATGAAGCTGCTAACTGCAGACGTCAACCTCATCTATAACACTATCTATTCCATCTTTTGATTAATATTCCTCCATTTTTGGTGTTTAAAATAATTCATTTTACTCAAAGAATCATTCATTTAACAATTTCAGCTGCTTCTTTTCTTTCTCATTTGTAGAGGATACATGTACCTGTACAAACTAGATTTGTATCTACAGGTTGCAGGTTAATTGAAATGACATTTATTGAATGTTCTGTGATGCTTAAACTATTTCTCTGTACAGACATCTTTAAAGAAGCTGAATTAGAATGTAGGGGGAATTAACGTTAAAAATCAGCTACTGTAGTCAGGGACACTTACAAATTGTTTCTGTTGAACAGCAAAAAGAATCTTCAAACTGATGGAAAAACTCCCTGATTTTATCTTTTTTTTTTTTTTGCAATTTTAAGAAGCTTTACTAACATGAGCTGCATGTACAGTATTGTGAAAACATTAGCCTACCATTTCTATATCCCTGTGTTTCCCAAAATTAGAGTTGGGACTAAATATTAGATGTAGAGCTTTTATTGGGTTGCCAACTGGCACAGAAAAATACACAGCCCGTCCAAAAATCCACCTGCATTTGACCAAGCAAATAAGTAAAAGTCTTCTGCGGGATAATTACTGCAGTGATGAATATGTGCCAATTGTAAACAAGTTATTTAACTCTAACTGATGCACTGAGTAGCTTCTTATTTCTTAGACAACCATCAGTTTACTAGAGAGCATAAGGACTGGACAATGCCAGGATTCATCAGGCTCAAATTGTGAAAGAATGGTTCTGGGAGCATGAGACATCATTTTCACACACGGATTGGCCACTACAGAGTCCAGACCTGAACCCTACTGACAATATTTGGGATGTGCTGGAGAAGACATGATGCAGAAATCCAAGTCACCCATCATCATCATTATCAACAGGATCCCGGCAAAGAATTAATGCAAAGTTCTATAGACATAAAAAAGTTTTATATTGTGTGACATAAACAATGCTACCTTAAATGTGGCCTGTAATAAAAGCTAAAGACAGACAAACAAAGCTTTGCATTTTTTGCCTCTGTATAAACCAATTATATGATATATGAATTAATTTTCAAATGAAAACAGGAGAAAATTGTTCTATGGAAGAGTTTATAAATGTTGACCTCAGCGAAGTCATGAGAGACAAGATGCTTTAAAAATAACTAGTCAAAACTAGCTATCAAAATTAATGCGTTAACACAGATTAATCCATCATCATGATTTATCTGATTAAAAACTATATCTGCAATTAACCCATCTGAAGCGCAGAATGACTGAATGTCTCTGGCAATGCATTTTGGACAGTTTGTCCAAGTAGAGTTAGCAACGCACATGCACAAATGGGCAGTTGATTGGATAGTGACAGGCAGTAGAACCAACCGTTAAAGATGGAATACACTAAACAACATGGTGGCCCTCTGGATGGAAATATGAATACAAAAAACCCAAGATGGAACAGTTGTTTCAAGTTGTTTTGTTGAAACTGTTGAAGTTGTTTAATAAACACGTTAAGTGCATATATATATTCCCTTCTTTCTTGAATATGTTTGCTCATGCAAAATGAAACACAATTAATGTATATTAAAAATGAATGATATTTAATCATGATTAATGGAAATTTATCCACAGCAACTCTGTGATTAATCTCATTAAAATTTTTAATCGTTTGACAGCACTAATAGTAACACAATAGACAAAGATGTAATAGACGTCATAAGACTAAAATGGCATCACAAGATTGATATACTGCATAATGTATGGAGATGAAAGAACACAAAAATGGTGTGAAATGATTATAAAAAGATTAAAATGATATAAATAAATATTTTTTTATGTGTGTGTGTGTGTGTGTTAAAAATATCATAAAATACAAAATAGAATAAACAAAAAAGACTTTCAGGCTTATTGTTTTGCAAGTGGAAGAGTCAGTAAAAAGATATAAATCTATAGTAATTCATAATGTATTTTTCTAAGTTTGGTTTAAAAAGTTTGAGAGTCCCTGCAGTAATATACATAAAAATACAAATTAATATTTTAAACAACTTCATATGATGTTTATGCTATTTCTGATGTTTTATAGGTGTCTATATGATGACAGCTGATTACATTTCTGCTTTCAGATACAGAAACAGTGCTTTTGCTTCACACATGTACGTACCCACACAAACAGCACAGAAGCTGTACTAGAGCAGCTGAGGTCACCACAGGTCAGATGAAGCCTCACCAGTCTGTACACCGTCACTGTGGCTTCTACTAAACCACACACTTCTCGTTGTTACACGCAAACATACAGCGTTAAGAGTTGAGAAGTAAAACTGTGACCAAAGTGGAACTAAACATCTGCAGTACCAATTCTGGGAGCCCCTGGTGCAGTCATACTGTTAACAGTGATATGATATGAATTATTACCAGTGAATTCTGTTACTGTGAACTTTCAAGGGACATTAGCGATTCACTGAAAATTAGGAAGTGAAATCTTGTAGACCCGTGTTCTGGTGTTGTGTGACATGCTCAGTCCACCTGACTCGTGCTCGGGAGGCTTTCTGGCTGAATGCAGTTGCCTTTGAATTATCCTTAGGAGAAAGAGTTGTGTCATTTCCTCAAAGGCCATGGGCGCCTACAATGCACTTCATGAAAAGCACAACACTGCTGACTATTTGAGAGTTTTTCTATTCTCTTTCTCTCCTCAACCCCCTAACCACAAGTGCAGCTAAAAAATTCATCTCACTACAGTCCGTTTTTCTCACCCCATTTGCCTGATAATAAGCGGGAACACATTGACAGAGGAAGTGTTTCATCTTCTCTTCTTACCGTTCTTTCTTAGCTCTATGATCCTCTGTACACGCTTTAAAATTTTTATAATATCCTAAGGAGAAATATATTTGTGTGTTGAGCTTTGTTTCACTCCTCCATCTCGCCTTTTGTTTATATTATCTTACAGCTAGACAAATGCTCTTCCAGCCCTCTGCCACTTCTCCCACTCCTCGGCTCCTTGGCCATTTGGCATGGCCCTAAGATATGTTTTAGAAGGATTTTTCAGCATTTTTACACAGTTTTTCTACTTATAATGAACTGGGAGTAATTTCGGCCAGGCCTCAAAAAGCCATTTCACAAGTATTTTTGGTTTCCTACAAATGCTAGAGCAAATTAATGGGGCTACAAGACAATTTTTTAAAACAAATCAGATGGAGCCCATTCAGGAGTCACACCATTTCTGAAATAACGGTGCAGTTTGGCAGAAAGCTGAGGTTTGCCTCAACATTACCTGTCAAGCCAAGTGCTTTAACACCGCAAAGATATTAAACCCAAAAGTCTGAGAGGTACCAACATGCCAAAATAAACTGTTTTTCTTAACCACTTTAAAACAACCTTAGGACCTACATTTTTGATTATTTTCATTCTAAACTGAACTATCACTTATTTTCTCATTTGCCTGACTATTTGGTGGGTAAAATGAACTGAAGTTGTAACAGTTATCGCAATTTCCAAAAACAGCAGGCAATGTCTTTAAAACCGATTGGGTTATTTTGTTCAAACAGTGGTGAAAAACTAATAGCTATTTAATTCATACTGATATAAAACAATTTGAGGGACTAGGTGCAGAAAGTGTTTTCCATTTCTGCTTGAAGAATCTTTTAAATGCTTAAGTAATAATACCTCAATAGAATAATCATGTAATCATCCATGTACAGCACAGAAAATGGGTTGAAACAACTGACTAGGAATTATTTCAATCAAAATTTACTGACATAGTTGGAGGCTGTGCTCATTTCTAAAGCTAATCAATCTGAAACACTAGTCCTGTTAAAAGAAATGACCAAGTTATTCACAAGTTTGGCTGGTATTTGGGTGTATTTTCAACCCATAAAGACCCAAACAGTCACCAGTGACACAAACCTTCTACTGATATAAACTGTTTAATACTTGTTGATCCACTAATCCTATCAATTCATCAAAATAATTGGCGTAAAATGCAGTTTGTCATCTTTTTCATGGTCATCAGATATGACCCATTTGGACATTCAGAGGCTCCATAGTAAACATGGAAACATCATCATCTTCTACAATATTCATTCACCAGTAAAACCCATGGAGTTTGATCAATGACAGTGAAGGAGATACTTGTTTTTATGCTCAGTTAATGATATATTGCTACATATATTTACTGAAAAAAATCACTTTTTCTTCATTTTTCTCTGTTTTGATATAATTAGCTTTGAATTTATTCTGACTTTTCATGAACATCTACATGATATGTGAATTAAATATAAGAAAATACATGATTTACACCAAAAAATGCAAAAAACAGAGGATAATATTATATTAAAAACTGGTGATAAATCAGTTAAGAAAGGTTAAATATAGAGAAAATTTCATTTGGGAACTGACATAAAAGGAGCAATGGGTCTTTATGGGTTAAGTAACTGAAGGTCATACAGTTACAAACATATTATAGTGTTTCACAGCCTGTGGGATGGGCCCCATGGGTGGGCACAGAGGCTTGCCAGGGGGCCATGAGATCAGCCTTGGGTAAATTTTTTTCTTCAGATCAGAACATGTAGGAGATGGAACTAATGTTTTGGCATTATAGCCCCCAAACTTATTTTAGGGACATACAAAAAAACAAATCTATACCAACTGGTGATCGCTCACTTGGGTAGACAAAGAGTGAAGGTTTGGAGAATGGACAAGTATTTTACTAGGGGAGTAGAAAAAAAAGATGCAACATTTCCATTTTGTACAGTTTGCATGGTATTGTTCAGAGAATATGTACAATGTAAATAATGTTAAACAGACTCATTGCAAACACTGATACAGTTAAAATACTCATTTTTTTAACCAAATATTGGTTTGTTGTTTTAAAACTACTGTCACTGTTATAACTAGATAAATCCACATTTCATGCTTTCATTTGGAAAGGCATTGTCTCAAGAAAAAATCTTGTTAAGTTTATTAGTATTGTAAGCAAAAATGTAAGTTGTTTTTAATTTGTACAACAAATTATTCAAAGAAGAGCCAAAAGAATGGGTATGATATTGATGTTTCTTTCAAAAAAATTATACTTTAACCATTGTAACAATTTTGTTGGGGTTGAAGGGGGGTCGAGAATTTTTTCTTCCTCTAAAGGGGGAAGAAAAAGTTTGAGAACCCCTGTATAGTATGATTTGCACTGTGTAATTAAAACTAATTACATGGCTAACTTGAATTATATTTCAATGAATCATGTCAGAGAAGTTAAAAAAGCAATTAAAATCATGGTTAGAAAAAAATAAGACATAACATAATCTATCTGTGCAAGTAGAAATATGAAGCTAAAAATTCATTATACGTTCAGGATTTTCATTCGTTTAAAAGTAGAAACGTTTCAAGCTCCTGAGAAAAGCTAGTCATGATCTGCGGAGCCTCAGCCCATCACCCTGATTTCCCTCCTGATGATCTGAACTCGCTTCTCCACCTTGCCCTCCTCGACCCCGTCATACCTGGTAAAAGGCTCTGAGGTGTCGATTTAAAATGGAAAAATTCTGGACTCTCAGCATGTGGTCATCTCCTCTTCCACTGTCGTACAGCTGCTCCACTTTGGGGTTGGGGTCTCTGGGAAGGACACAGAAAAGACACAGCAGTGTATTTTAGAGCGGCTTCATCAAACACCCGAATGAATCATTGTGTTCTTATGCAACAATGCATTTACACAGAGAGTGAGTAAAATTTTAATGAGCGTTAGGAGCAGACACTAAGCATCCACTGGCAATTATTTTTCAAACTATAGTGGCTTAGAATTAATCAGCTGCTGAGTAAACATTGACTATGTTGTCTTTTATTCTATCAAAATCTGAACATGGTGATGAGAATTTCAGCAAAATTAACAAGGTTAACAAGGTGGCATGTATGATGAATTTCATTCATTTCTGATTCACTAATTCACTTCAATTTGTGGCAAATATGAATATGAAGATTCTTTCAGTGGCAGCAAAAATCTCAGGAAAGGACAAAATCAACACGCTTTCCCTTAGTGTTTAACATATCTCAAATTTTAAGTAGAAAATAGTTTGTGGATCTGGTTTCGCATTTTTAACTGATCATAAAAGCAACTGCAAATTTTCCAACCTTATTAAAGGTTACATGATTTTTATCAGGTTTCTGACAGGCAGTACTTCATTAAATCCTTCATCCTTTTCTTCTCCACACCTTTCTTTTCTCTAGTTTCCTCTCGAGATTCCCTAATATAAACAAATGTTTCATTTATTTTCTTTTTACCACATCATTCTAAACCTGTGCCATACTGAATGCAAAACTTTTGTGTTGCTTCTGCACAAATATTTACTGATATCAAGAGCATGATAAATGTTTTCAAGTCTTCATTAGTAAGCCTGCTGTATATGTTAAATCTGAATCTAAGCACTGTTCAAGGACAAGAAAAGGAAAAATAGGCCACTTTACATGGCTTTTTAATAGACCTTGAAACAAATTTTAAAAAAGAGGTTTGTTGATGGGTTTCCATATTTTATGTAGCAATCAGCTGCAAGGTTACAGTTATTTCAGTCTATTTATTAGCTTCTAGAGCAGCATTATTTCCCACCAACGTCTCTTAATTTTTGTCTCATTTTTAATTTGTCATTTTAAGGGGTCACTGACATTGCAGTTTGAGTGGAAAATGTAATCATAAGTTAATCAAATTAGCTCTTTTCTGTGGTCAGTTGTAACACAGCCGCTGGAGGTGCACAGGGAAATGAAGCAAAGGAAATCTTAATCAATCTTACATGACCCTCATGACCTCATTGAGGAAAATCCCATTGGTAAGCCTCAGGTACCGGTCTCGAGCACTCTGGGAGATTGAGTTTACTTCCATGTATTGGCTGTAGCGTGGGATGGTGTCCTCCCTCTCCACCATATTTTCAAACAGCTCAACCTGTGAGAAAGCCAGAAGGGATTGTATAGTGTGTATGTGTAGAAAAGCATGTACCAGGAGACAAGAAGACAGAGACAGGAGCAGAAAATAAGTACACAGAGAGATGGAGAGGTGGAAACATTTTCACACAGGAAGCCACTTGAGTTGGTGCACCTGTCTGGACAGGTGGGATCTGTGCTCTCACACTGGGAAGCACTTCACAGTGACAGGCAGCCAAGCAGAACTACAGCCAAGGTCTCTGTCTCTCTGCTATGAAGAGCTGTGCCAATGCAAACTGCAATATAATGAGGTTTATTCCCACCTGCACCTTCTGAAACTGCACTGTCGGTAAACACAGTAACAAGCTCGAGTTGGTTCAGCTGATAAGGTGAGACAGAGCAGCTCGGGACTGTGAGTGACAGGGTAAACAGGGTGGTGGGGCGGTAGAGTGGATGTCCTTCAACATATGAGGGTGAAAGCTCCCGTGTCAGTGCCCCTCTGATGTGCCCTTGAGCAAGATACTAAACCACTGCCTGCTGCTGCAGCCATTCTGTTGAACCTGACCTTCTAACCCCCTCTTTGGCAAGGGGCAACAGCAGAGAGAAAATCCCCTCCAGGTTCACAACAGTATCACATTATATTATAAATACTGCTCATTGACCAGAAGGGAATAAAATCCCCTTGAGCTGATTGGGTCCCCATGTGGAAAACCCAGCTGGAAATCCGGTCTGTGACAAGTCTTAACAAATCCTCAACTGATAATAGTGAGACTGTATTCTCTTTAACACACAGGAGATAACTGTGTATTTTTTCTAGGCTATATCAGATGGAGCCCAAGGACAGGAAGTATTTGTCATTAGACTGGGGAAGCTACAAAAGGAGAAGTGGACTGCTTTTGTTGCTGCAAACTACAGCAACAAGCCAGTGTATGGGCTTGGCTTTGTTATTTATTCCATTTTATCCTTAGATGCCTTAGATATATATTTTTTGCTGAACTGTAAGCTACCTATAGGTGAAGAGGCTGGTTGAAAAGATAAAATAAAGTATTTATAACTGTAAATAAGGTAAAAATTTCCTTAGAATTTGACTCAAGCCAAAGAGGATTTCTACATAGTCTCAGCAAAACGCTCATATTCTCGTTTTTTTTTTTTTTTACCCCAGAAATGATGACCTTTTCTCCAACTGAAAGTGATAAATGATAAATGACGTACCCATTGCACCAACGCACTTTCCATGAATTCCTCTATTATCTCCATAATGTTAGAGTCCATTGTTGTGCCACAAGAGCAGTGAAATACTGCCGCAGACAGCTAATTAAAAAACTATTATCAACACTAAGTATGTAATGAATCAAACAGAGAATCCATCTTGCGTCAAGTGGAGCAGTTTGACATTTCTGAGGCCCTTCCCCTCCCTCCACCTCGTTGTCTCTTCCTCTCTGACTGTGTGTCACGTCGTTTCTTTGCAAAACCACACCGGAATTTACAAAACGCACATGTTGCGTTTTTTTAGGCGTCATCTTCACACACCCACAGCAGCCACAACAGCTCAACTCAGATCTTTCCAGATACTGTTGGGATGATACTACACACCACTGCAGAATCATACCATTGTGTTGTTTCCTTGTGGTGAAATTGTTTTACACTCTAATACTTTCAATGACAGACATGTTTACCTTTTGTTTTTGTAGGGCTGCATAATCCCAAACATGTGCCATGTTGTATGTTCCTTGTGGGTGAACAGACTCACAGAACCTCAAGGAAAATCTGTAGAGATGTTGCTGCATAAATTTAGTGGGTTTTCCAGCAAGCAAAACTGAATAACATCTAAAGAATTAAGTTTTTAAGCTTTTAAGTCTTTATTATCAGGCGTATGAAGAAGCCAGATTTAAGCATTGTTCAAGGGCGACCTCTGGTGGCGATAAATAGAAAATTAAATTATTATTTATAGCTAACAAAATATCTTTCATTTAAAGAACACAAGTAAGAACCGAACAGAGATGTGATTTTTAACCGAAAAAATCAATACTTAATTTTACCTTCTGTTGATTATTATGTGGATTATTAGATTACAGTTGTTCATTTTGACAAAAGACGCAAATCTGTGGATTTCATATTCACTGAATTCTGCAACATGTGGTAAATATCTATAAAACGTCATCCTTCAATCACTGGCAGCATATTTTAATGCTTTAATACAAGTAAAAGAAAACATTCACTAGCATTATTCTGTGATAGGGTTTTATTCAAGAACAGGGAGCACATTGGATAGGCCTGTAGCTAAAACAGATCAAAAGCAAACAGCAAGTAAAACCTGTATATTTTTTTATGAAATTAATGCCCAACAGTTTGCAGTGGCTGTATGGCAGAGTGCGTTCCTGTATGCTGTCAGTGTTTGCTGATACTGCTTGTGCAGCAGTTCTGGGATTAACTACACCAGGATTATCAGATTGTTTCAGAGCTGCCAGAATGGACAAGATGACAGCTTCATATAGGGCATCACTAACACACACTCACGCAAACACACACTCTTAATCCAGCTATCCTTGCTGAACTCAGATAACCCGTTCTCAGTTATTCAGTTCTCTATTGTATTTCATGTACAAAAGGAAGCCGACACTACAAAGCAGTTAAAAACTTCTACCTTTAATTTATAATTCATGTGCGTTGCCATTTCGACAGGTTCCTAAGCATTTCATTGCAGTTTAGTACAAACTCTACAGCTGTGAAATGAATAATACAGTGTTGAAGAGGACCAATTTTTGCAACATGCCATTGTGACTTTGCCAATTTTGAGTCAAAGTGTCAAAAAGTGTTGAAAATGTGTCTCAGTGTGTACTCTACACCCATTTAGGCCGAATGTACTCTCCTCTAGTTACAACAAAACACACTACACATCTCCTCAACAGATGTTTACACATTCATGAGGACCTGCACAGAGGAGATGTTTGTTTTGGTGTCTGTGCAGGGCTTGATAAGATTCCCTATGTGTTGCCTTGTTTTGGCCATGTGCAAGGGAGCTGTGGCTGCTGCATTGGTGGAGCGTAAATCAAGCCTAACATGTCAAACCCAACAGGTGTTCTATCCCACCACCAGCCAACTCACACAACCAAGAAACCTCAGACACATCCCCCCAGCATCCCTTCTTCCTTTACTTATATGTATTCATTTATTTCCCCTCTAACTGGCAGGGGTAGGGGTGGCAGCCTTCTCGGTGGTGTTATCAGCCTTCTCAGCTTCTGCCTCAGGGGCTTCTTCAGCAGGGGTGGCGTCAACTTGTGCAAGCTTTAGCAAGTTGAGGACATTGGTTTTGAGGTCCTCAATGGTTTCCTTCACACCCTTCTCCAGGAGATAACCATCAGTGTCATCTTCTGGATTCTCCGAAGCCATGGCTGCTTCTACTGCTGTTTGCAGGTACCGCAGACTCACAAGCACTGATACCTGCACAGAGAGGTGCGATCAAAAACAGTGTCAGCATGTAATGTCAAAGAAAAGTCAGTTGGACAAGAGTTAGGTGTGTCTGCATAAGAAGAGCAAAATCTATCATGTCATATATTTGCACCAATATTATGAATATGTATTTGTAATTTCTAGAAGATAAAGTTGCATATGGGTAGTTTCAGCTGTACTGTTAGGCTGATTTCTTATGAGAAAGGCTGAGGCATTTTTATGTTCAAGTTCAAAGATGTCAAAAGTCAGCATGATGGTGATAAAGTTTGATTCAGTATGTAAAACATTTAACATGTACTGTGACTTCTGAAGCTAAACCAAAAAAGAGTTAACGTTGCTGCAGTTCAGAGGTGGTGCAGTTAGTCTGAAACCAGTCAATGTTTTATATTTTCAGCTGCATCCTGTGGAGCTCCTCGCTTTCATGTCTCTATTTAGTGCTCAGCTTGAGGCCTTAACCCATACTCTACACAGAGCATCTATATTTAATCGATATATACCGGTCAAGAAAAAGACACCCTGCAGAACCAATGCATTTAGACACATAGAATAGTTCTTGAAATGATTTTAAATATGTGAATGTCCTGGAACAAGTTGAAGAGACAGTGATTATTTCAAAGAATGATTAAAAAAGACAGCAATCTTTGGGTGTCAGTAATGTTTTGTTGTGTTAGTTATCATGTGCAAGTAGGGTTTAAATTCTGCTTGGGTGTGAGGGTAACTTTGGGAAATCCTATTTATTTCAGCGTCAGACCCATTACAGAATAACAAGTGCGTTTTTCAGGTAATTTACCTGTATCAGGACAACTGACAGCACACCGGGGCCAGTTGAATTCATGATGCCCATGTAATAGTCAATCAGAGCCTGCCTGCAGCCACGGCTGTACAGGTTGAGTTCCTCTGAGTGGTACTCATAGTTGTAGTGGGCGCTGTTATCGGTCAGGTGGCGCTGCAGGCAGGGGCGTGGGGAGGCAGGGTTACAGCAGCTGAAAGGAACACCATCCAACAGGTAGCGGCCATCCACGTTACTCCGAATACGACTGGAGGACAGTGAGAGAAGGAGTGAACGATTACAAGTTAGTAGACAAGAGGTAAAAGCAGGGATAGAAGAGTTTTTTTATTTGCAGTGAACATTGGAGAGATAATAAAACAATTATGATATTTTTGAATAAAACCAGCTAAGGGAGTTGCTTTGAACTTTTTAACTTCAATACATGTGTCACATTAGTAAGAATTGTTATAACCTTTCTGTTTACTGATTAATTTTCACTTAGATCATCATTTCTCTGTTTGCTTTGTGAAAAGTCTGTCCATCCATTTTTAACAACGCCATACAAAGTAAAGGTCAGACCTATTTTGAATCCACTGGAGTTTCAAGTCTCTTCCCATATAGTTGCATTTTTCCTCCCAGTGTCCTTTAAATCTTCTTTTAGAGCATATTGTTTGACCTTTTTGAGTCTGAAGCCCAATTATGCACCACTCACTCCGACCTCCATCTAATCCTTCTCCCTGCTTTTCTCAAGTTCAGATACTTCCACCCACTTCAGTCCTGTTGACTCACTTTGTTCTCTCTTTCTAATTTATTGTGTCACCCTTCTGCATCTCATATTTCCCTCATTGCTGTATTGTAGGTCACTCACTCTTTGACATCCTTGGAGGTGAAGTCCAGGTATCTATTGCTGACCCACTGAACTTCAAACCAATCCTTGAAGTTGGTATTTCCGCAGCAGCGAAACTCCATCTGCAGACGATCAATGGTTTCTTTCTGAAAACAGCGTCCGGGTACATCTGTGTCCTTGTAGAAGCGAATACCATTTCTCAGGCCGACCTAAGGTGAAAGAAAGAAATGAGCAATGTTTTAGCTGTTGTAAACCAAGAACACAATGTATTTATTTTATTCTGTGTTTCAGTCTCAATGTGACAGATGTTTTAGTTTTAATAAAATTCTCCATACTGGCCAAAATTACTCTTAAAATAAATCTTTTTTTTAATTAGTCAGGCATTTTTCTAATGTATAGAGATATGGAATAGTCTGGGATAGTTTCTTGTGACCTAACTCCTGGAAGCCTGCCTTCCATCTCTCAGCAAGAAACTCTGTTTAACTGAGAGCTCAACCACTGATATGTCTGCACATTTTCATTTCTACCAATCCAACATTAGTGACCCCACCTTCAGGGATTCCTCCAAGCGTCCCTGCAGGGCATAGCTGAGCACCACAACAGCTATAAGCAGACAACAGAGCAGTGCAGCTACAGCAAACCAGCCCAGCAGGAGCACTTTCCAGCGGGGGAATCGACTAGCGTCCAGGGAGTCTTGACACACACGGGTGGCGACCCAGTTAGTGCCGATGGAGGCCAGACCCACCATCATCAGGATGTTGGGCACCACATGAATCTCTGTGTTGTCCATCACCTCAAGAGGGGAAGACAAGAATCAAAGACAAGAGCTGAGTATGAGCAGCAGCTTATTGCAGTTCACATTGTCATTTCCTCTACCCACTTCAGCAGGTAATGATCCTGCATTAATTAGTCATACACTGGCAAAGGGATTAAATCAGCACCTAATATGCTAAATGCCACCACAAAATGAAAATAATAATAATAATAATAAAAATTAATTCTCAGGTTTCAGCAAAAGCGAACTATTTACTGAGTGCATCATCAGTCATCGTTTAGATCTTATCGTATAGTGTGTAAACTGCCTCAATTATTTTAATAACAGGTAAAGTGCATTCATTCAGGGACATTTTCCTATAGAATAAACACTACCAGAGCAAGTGATTTTAAACATTTTCTGTTTTCTATTCAAACTATAAGATCTATAACTACCCAAACATTTTCTGATAGTAACAACAGCTCATATACATTGTTATTTTTCAGATTTAGAGCCACCTCTGGGTTGCCTGCTCACTCAATTACTCTTTGCAGTGCAACTAATAGATTATGAAATCTGGTTCATTGGAAATCGATAAATATCTCAACGCAGGCACTCGTAGCCTGCAGCTTTCCTGTGTGGTCTACTGGATATCAGCATCTACATCAATCAATGATCAATTGAGCTTAATGACTAGTAGACTTTAACAAATGTGCATAACTTGTAGAGGTCATCACCTTCACCTGCATCCTCACATTACCCAAATTCGATAAGCACAGTGTAGTCCTGATTGATTGTGAAGGAGAGACGTGTTGATTTTTCTAAAAGCAGATTAACATTCTGCATCTGCCATGACTTTACAGCAAGGGATGTGTCTGTGTTTGTAATAATAGTATATAGTGTGTTGTCTGTTTGTATTCGTGGATTAAAATGTTGAGCTTAAATAAAGAAAAGTCACTGATAAGCACCGGCTCAGTACACTCAGCAAACAGTCCTGAGCAAAGGAAAAAGGCTCTGAGCATATAAACAAATGTTTGAGTAACTTTGAATTAATTCATGCCAGAGTTTTTAGATCTGAACCCTATTCGACCTTCTGCTTTTGGTAGACACTGCTTTAAAGTGTGTATGCATGTGTGTGTGTGTTTCGTTCGGCCTCTACCTCGGCCCTACGGAGCAGCTCAATCTTAATGTAAACCCCCAGACAAAAGATGAAGGCCCCACACATCACTGCCAGCCAGGAGAGCAACCATAGGCCCTGAGCCAGGCGCACCCGCCTCTGCTGGGTGAACTTCATCTTCAACAGCACCATGGCTCACAGTCAAGCACCAACCAATCCAAACAGAAAAAACACAGACGCAGCTGAGTGGGAAATTAGACCAACAGGAGGGAGTAGAGTGAATTCAGTTCAAAAACAACGAGTTCATCCAAGGTTGACAGCTTCTTGTAAAATAAACAACCCCGAGTGACATTAACAGAGGGTGGTCCTGAATAGTTTGCGCTGCAAGAATATTGTGATCAATTCAGGCCTTGTGGCTCTTGTTTGCTTGGTTATTAGCAGGTTGAGCTCATCTAAGTTGTTCCAGGTGGAGGGGATAAGTAGGTAGATCCTTTAGATGATAGAGGGCAGAGGCGACCTCAGAGGATAATCCAAAAGCTTTCACTTTGGTGTTGAAATTGTCCCAAAAAGAGATAAATATAATCCAATATGATGCAGGAAAACTTTGAAAAAAAGTCAAAAATGTTGATTAATAAACACTGAAGACAAGAAGTATTCCTTTTTCTGAACAGATGACAGGTTTTCCCCTCAAGAGACAGATCAGACCACCGTAGCCCCCCCTTCAAGTTGATACCAATGATTTCTTCCTCTTGACGTGTTGTTGTCTTTTGATGGTGCCCCTCTGGCTCTATGCATGTGCGGCCCCCCTAAACCGCTGTATCCATGGTTGGAGGACACAGAGACTGGCCAAAGTCGAGAGTTTGGAGCCGTAATCCCTCCAGGAGAGTCTCTGGGATCCTATTAATGTCCAAGGGCCAATGGGAAAGCAGGCCAGTGTCTGATCAGCAAACTTGTTCTGATAGACATCTGGGCGGGTCCATGTAGGAGAAGATTGGACTACAACGACAGGTGGACTTACCTGAGTCCCATCAGCACAGGCCCAATGGACGCCTCAGAGACACAACCTGATAGGGAGATAGAAACAGGAACTGAGACTTAAAAAGTTGGTCTGCATAACTTATTATGTTTATTATGACCTGATGAAGACAGTAAGAGGACAGACGGACAGAGTAATTATTGGTGAACAAGTAAAAAACAAAAACAAGGTTAGTAGTGAACAAACACGACAAAAAAACAACACAAAAGCTAAACAAAACCTATGATGAACAACGAAGCACGAACTTAACATTGCAGGTCAAATTAAAGGTTGTCTTCATTTTTTTATTTACCCAGTATTAGTGTTTAGGTTAAAACGACAGCACAGTATGGGACCCTTCATGACATGTGGAACATTGTTCAATTTATTTTGAATATGCCACAAAAGCAAACAAAATAATCCTAATTTAGTGGCTAGAAATAAAACAGATTTCAAGAGAACATGAAAACTTCTAACAAAATACAATGACTTCATTCACAGATTTGAAAAGGAATGGGAAGAAGTGTAAACTCGTCTAATTCCACCCCTTTTCCATCCACACAACAGTCAATCATTTATCTTCCTATCAACACAAGGCTGTAAGAAAATCAATTCCCTTGGATCCTTTTGTAAATTGTTAACCATGATAGTAATTTTCACAAAACTACACATGCACACACACACACACACACACACACACCTACACACACACACGCACACACACACACACACGCACACAAACATACAAGAGAAACATACTTATACAAACATACAAGAAAATTAATAAACACACACATCCTTGAAGACAACACAAAATGAATAAACAACAAAATAAATACTTAAATAAAGTGAACCAAAAAAACTTCAACAACCAAAAACAAAATAAAACAAACAAACCAACAGACAAAATAAAAACACAGTAAACATCTGGTTTTATTCAGACACCTTCTACAGTTTTATAATGTGTATTAACTATCTCTTTATTGTCTCTTTTTAAATTGGCTCATGTTCAGACATTCTTTAATCTCCATCTTCAATCTGTTCCATAATCAGGTTTTATTCATCTAAATAAAAACTAAACTAAATGAGTCAGTTCTTCAAAATAAAAATAAAAACAAAATTAAAATTCTAAAAACTAAACTGAAATCAAACTAATAAAAATGAAAAATCATAATAACTCCAGAAAAAGAAAAGCACACTGAAACACTGAAAATGTCCAGAGTTTGACCTTAAACATGTGCTACCATTCAAGCAGGTGTTTTCACTGTTATACACATTAAAACCTACTTTTCACCTACTTTCACACCTCAGTTTAAGATGAACATAACTGACTCATAGCTTGTTTTCACAGAGCTTTACCTTTATCACAGTATGAATATTGCAGACTAATAATCTCACATATTACTGTAAATGATTCACCTTGGTTTGTTGTTTATATGAAATGAATCTTTGATGGTTATTTTTATTATTACAGCTTAGATACTGACTAATTAATGCTTGCCTTCGTGTGTAGGAGTTGGTGCCCATCTGTGTTTATCTGAAGTGAAAGTAGTACAGTGAGAGGAGAGATATTCTTGCAGAGGATTATAATACAGTGCAGTAGTGAGGGAGGTTGGTGGGGTAGGTTCAATAGGATTAAACTGGTATAATGAGTAGGTATGACAGCTTGAGTCATAGCTATAGTTAGGATGAGGCCAGTCTCACTTATTACTTCTTGCAACACCACTGATGAACATCATTATTTTACCCACATTGCTCAAAATTGTCCGTTGTTCATGCCTTTTCTATGACATCATTCTGTAGTCTCTAGGCAGGTCTTTAAATAATAAGATGGCTTGAGAAGTTTCCATTAGAATAACACAAGGATTAAAGCTGTTCGCTTGTGAAATTGGTTTTGACTATTCAATAACCCCAGAAGATCGTTCTTACTGATTATCAAGATCCTGCAGCATGTCATATTTTTCACAGTCTGGACAAATATTACATTTTGGGTAGTGTCTGTAACATATCAAGTATTTGGAATCCCTCAACAGTTTAGCATTTAGCAATTCAGCTTTGCTTTGTCTGTAAATCAGGGGGTGTCAAACTCATTTTAGTTCAGTGGCCACATTCAGTCCATTGTGATCTCAAGTGGGCTGGACCAGTAAAACAATAATACAAAAGCATGCAAATAACGTCCTCTCCAACTTTTTCTCTTCATTTTATTGCACAAAAGTAAAATTACTGAATGTTTCCATTTACAAACTACGGAGAAAAATAAGTGGAATTTTACCTATATTGTATTTCAGCTTCTCATTTATGTGCATTACAACTTATATATGACAGTGGATCTACAAATACACAACACATCGAAGAGGCTGAATATTTATAAAATTACACTTACTTCTCTTCAGAAATTTCAGGTTGTTCATATTTGTTCAGGTTATTTACATTTTTGTTGAAGGATAGTTTGTAAATGTCAATTTTTTGTGTAATTTCACAGTAATACACTAAAATAAAGAGAAAATTTCGTAGTTGTCAGTATTTGTAGTTTATTATGATGATATTTTACTGGTCTGACCCACTGGAGATTGAATTGGGCTGAATGTGGAACCTGAACTGAAATTATTGTTAATATCTTCAGTATAATTTTTGCATTTCACAAATTCATCCCATGGGCCAGATTGGACCCTTTGGCTAGCTTGTTTTGGCCTGTGGGCCGTCTGTTTGACACCCATGCTGTAGATGAACCATATACTCTCTATTACCTGTTGAACATCAGCTGTGCTGTGCTGAAATTGAAATGCATTTTCTTATTTACATGTTTAAAATTACATATTTAATACATCTTGGAACGTAAGCTGTTAAACTGCTACAAGTACTGCTGTACTGTGTACTCTCTGAAGGTGCACTAATCAAGTGAAAAATTTGCTGATTTTAATGCTTTGACAGGAGCAAAACTACATGTTTATTAACTAAACTAAAGTACATGTAACACAACCTTCAGACAACATTCATGGAATTCATATAACCTGAAATGAATGAATTACTTTAACATTGTTTGCATTTTATTATGATTTTATTTAGACATCAATTCACAAACATTCATCTTAATATAACACATATACATAATTACAAGATTGTACCTCCTAAATGTACATTTTTAATACAGTACATGTGTGTTTCTGCCTACTGTGTGAACTTTCACATAATCTATCTGGGGAGGGTAACTTAACATCATGAGTCTTCACAGTGTTAAATATAAATAGACTGAGTCATTAAATATTTACACAAAAATATGGATGTTCCAATTAATTAATTTTAATTATACTAACTGTGATGTTATCTCAACACGGTCTACGTTAATATGAATTAACAGTGACACAAAGAAAAAAGTCATCTTGTCTTTATATCAGTTTATGAAGTTGACCTATATATTTTTCATTTTCTGCCTCTAATTCTTGCAGGGCAAAGGCTCACTTTTCACAACTGTACAGTACAAACAAAAAACACAAAAGGCAGGAGGGAAACAATTTTTATCAGAGGTACTTTTCTTTGGATTACTAACTGTGAAAAGAAAGAAAAAAAATGTCTTCACTGATGCTGACATTGACAGAACAACAGAGTGCAATTGAAAGTTGACCGTTATGACCTCAGTTATAAGTATGTGAAAAAGGGGTTTTACAAGCAGGGAGTGTCCTTCATACATGTAGACAAGAAAAGTTCCATTCTTCAGGGTCTCTGTAAAGCAAACATCATAACAGGAGCAGGCTACAGTTGCATCGTGTGCAATATAATACTACAGACTTATTTTAGCTCCTGTTGACCAGAAGCCTTTGCTGTCTTCTGATCATACTTGACTAGAACTGTATTCTAGGTATAATCAGTCAGCTGGAGATGTTGATCACTAGAAAGCAGGAGCTTATGTAATCTAAAAAGGCCTTGCTGTTCTGTATAAACGGCAAAAAGACTTTTTTTAAAGGTGATTTTTATCCATTAACTTGACACATTTATGACCATAGAAAATGGTAGATTTTCGCTTTTATCATTTTTCTTTATTCTACCTATGAGCAATCAGAGCACTAAGGCCATTTTTTGCTGCTCACGCTTGACAGTAGTGACAGTGGTGACCTTAAATGTCATGGTCACCTGTGTCACTTCATGTATTAATCTTGCTCAATGTTACTTTCAGAGGAAATGAGACAATAACAGGGAGCAAATAGTAACTGACACAAAGCTACTAAAATGGAAAGACATGACAAAACCAACATTTTATAAAAGAGTGTGCTACAGATCTTCTCTTTTATTGCCTGTTAATAGAAAATTTATGTAATTGCTATTTCTCTTATTCAATTATCATAGTTAAATTTGCTTACATAGAAAATGATGTACCTCCAGTTATCTATCATGTACAGAATATCATTTTCCACCATGGTTTAAGATAGTTGTATATCTTTTTGAAATCCTTTTTAACATAGGCAACCCAAAACACTGTTTACCAAGTTGTTCCATAAGTTGATTGAGTTGACTGTTTTTCTCCTTTTCTCCTTCTATATAACTGTGTTTAAGTATCATAAAAATCACACAAAATTACTGCATTAAGTTTAGATTTCTTTTCTTGCACTGACAAAACAAGCAGAATGTACGCTGGCCTTTCACACCAGCAACCTTATATATGATCATCATAACTTTACAAACACTATCAAAATTACAGTTTTTGTTGACAAATATATTGATGGCTTGAAATGCAACTTTATTTGGCAACCCAATAAAATCTTTGGGAATGGATGATCTAAAATACACATTACAGACAGATATATCATTTGTTATTCACAGGAACAAAAGTGTTTCCTTCTGATAGAAATTAGATGAACTAATAAATAAATGAATAACTGGTCAGAGAATATACATTCATCCTGCCCTGCTGTTGGATGGTATTTTCAGTCTGCCACTCTGCTTGTTTGTTCTATTCCACCCACCCACTCCTGCCCTCCTTGCTGCTGCGTCTCTCCACCAGCCTCCTTATGAGTCTGCAGCTGCTGCATGAAATCATTAAGGATCTGCTGGGCTGACATGGAGGTCACATCCACAACGTCCTGCTCCAAAAGCAATGACTCCACCCCGCCCTTCCTGCCCCAGCTGTCAGCACCCACATGGTCCTGCTGGAGGTTTGAAGGTGGAGTATCAGCTAGGTTAGTGACAACAGAGGGCTGCTGTTGGCCTGGAGGATAGAGAGGCTGTGGTCGCACAGCATAACTGGCAGCCATTTTCTTATAGATTGCAGTGCTGATGTCAGCTACAGAGAGTGGTGGGCTGTGAGTGGAGTCACGCTGGTCTGAAATATGGCTTTCAATTTCTGTTGTAGGCACCCCCTGTTTAAACGGCGTGAAGGCTGTGACTTGCTGCAGGCCAGCCTCTGTTTTAGATAACCAATCACATGAGGCCTTTTCAACTTGAGGATAGTGCGATTGGTTTTCTGTTTTTAGAGAAGCAGCAGAATGGCCGAAGGGAGTGGAGGTCATCAGAAACTTCTGTATGGCCTCAGCAGAATTGAAGTGCTTCTCCAATAACTCCTTTATCAAACACGGGACCTAGAGTTGACACATCAAAAAGTTTTTTAACTACAAATCATTCCAAATCTCCCATAATTCCATATTTTGAGCATTATCCTGGTAATTAAATCACAATGACACAGATATGATGGTGGTGGACTAGAGAACACATGCTCATAGACAAACAAATTCCATTCTGAAATGTGTTTCATCATCTTCCCTTAATTGTAATCAGGTTTGAAGTACGACAATGTGCAGAAAAAGCAAGTTAAAACACAGGTGCAAGTTTATCAAGATGGCTGTAGTGTTATAAAGTTAAATATCAAATACCAAAATTTAAATAAATCAATGTAATTAAGTTTTAAAAGGTTTGAACAGAGGTTTTGTCAGTTACTCTTATACCAGCTGTATATAAATGTGTGCATGGATGTCCAGTAGATGGCAGTGTTCTCACATTAATGTTCTGCAGGGCAGCGATAGTCCTGCGTGCGTCCTCCAGTTCTGAGCTCAGTTGGGCCACACGATTCAGCATGTACTTCCTTTCACTGCTCAGACTCTCTGACTGCAAACACACATAGAAACACATAGATCACAACAATATTTGCATGAACAGGGTACCACTAAGAGGTCACCTTTCCATCAATATTTTTACTCACTGCTATGTGCAGGTGTTCTCCCAACAGGTTATTGGCCTGTTTGGTCCCAGAGTGTGTCTCAAGAAGACTACAAGACAAAAAGAAATGAAAAACTTTTTGTTGGTCCGTTGCTGTGAGACCAATGATAAACAAAAAACAATCTTTATGACTTTACAGGGTTTTCCCTAGGTTTATGAATGCCTTAAATGCTGTGATGGCTTTTTGATTGTTCTAAAACTCTGCATTCTTGCATAATTTTGAACTTATATTTATACTATTGAGAAAATAGATAAAAGAAATGCCATAACAAAAGTAAACCCGCAACTCAATTATAGGAATAATTCAAAACCTCCATTTTTAAATAACTTTTAGTATTTCCAGAAGAAGCAGGTATTTTCTTTATTTTCTGACCAGAGTGGTACAGAAATATCAGCTGTGTCTTAGTCTTATAATGATAGGGTAGCTGCCTTTAGCTCTATCATCAGGTCATTATCTCTGTGCATGGATTAGCTGCAGTGGTTTGTGAGGCCAAATGGTGTGACAACAAAATGGAGAATGAATTGACCATCCTGTCCAGTTGGTTAAAGAATGTGTGCCTGTTTGGTGGCACAGTTGTGTGGTGTTAAATTCAGGGCCCAGGTCACAAGAAGACTCTGTATGTGAGTGTGAAAGGACAGGACAGATGGCCTGAGTGCTTCTGTATGTTTGCCAGGACCATTGCAACAACAACAGGAAAACACAGTGAACATGTGTCACCTTTGTTGTTCATCCAGTATGTTCCACTGATCAATTATCCTATAGAAAACATGAGTGAAAGGCCATTGGATGGATGAATGGATATTTATTGATCATGTGGGGATGTGGATGATGTGGTGCTGACATCAAGGGATGTGCATACATCACTGCACTTATACAAAGGCACTTTAGGATAATGGTCCGCAACAAAGTACTGCACGAGATGTCCTCTCTGTCTCGTGTATTCCGTGGCATGTGTTAATGTAAACATGTGATAGGATATAGATTGCCTCTGCTTTTTCCTGTTAATGATCCTTAACCTTTTGTATTTGTCTTTGACATGATTGAGCTCGTCCCTGGTCCTCTGTAACTCCACCTCCAGGCTTTCGATGCAAACCACTGTCTGTAGAAGGTTCTGGTGAAGATCTGCATTCTCTTCCTGCAGTGCCCTAAACACATGAGATGATGTCACAAAACATTGCCTTGATGTGTACGAATACAGTATAAATCTGAAATCAGACCTCCATGGGTGCTGTTTGTGTCTTCAAGCATGAGTCACAATTGTTGTATTTGTTGTATGTTTTTTTAAATCTACTTTTGAGCAGGATAAGTCAACTGTGCACATATTATTTTACACAAACAACTACATAACTCAACATGTCAATGTATAAAGCATGTGAACAAAAATGTACACTACACTACAAGGATTGTTACTTTAAGGTCAGAGCCATATTTTAATTTGTCTCCTCTCCCCATGTGGCATGGGAAAGAAATGGTTGCATAAATGAGTTCCATAAATTACTCTTTTTCTTTCCATATCTACACCTCTTTCCATTAAAACAAGACTGGAGGGAGAGAGGATGCTCATTAGTGCAATCGATAGCCACTGACCCATTGCAAGATTGGTAGAGACAGGGACAGAGAGGAGGATGAGACAGAGAGAAATGTAAAAGCTGTTGTTAAATGTGAAGGGTGTGGATAAACACGGTGATATTTACTCACTGAAGATGTTCAGTTTCATATGGTGAGCCCTAGAAAAATGACAAGAGAGAGACGAAGTGGGTTGAACAAGGTTAGATAGGTTTACATGAGGTAATGTATGATAGATATGACATAAGTGACGATGCATATAGATTAGACACTGAATATAGTCATTATCTGTACCACTGTAATCCTGCACACTGAAAAATAAAATAAAGATGTGCTCCTTTTGTACATCACACTAAAATATGGGTGTTTGAATTCCAAAGAGCTGGAGTAGAGCCAAAACAATTAAAAGCATTTCTGACTATAGACAACATTCACTGGGAATTAAGTTAAGTTATCCTCAGGGAAATTTATTCTCTGCCAATAATCAGAGAATTAAATTAAATTAAGGATCTGTTCTGGCTGGTATTTGAACCCAAGATGTCATGCTTTGAGGTGACTTTGCTAAGTATGATTAAAACTACTGCAGAGTTAAAACTATTAAGCTGAGTTCATGGTTCTGTTGGAGATACTGAACAGGTCAAAGACTGAACCTGATGGACAAACATGGAATCACACAGATTTAGAGGATATTATAAATAAGAAATAAGATAAAGACATGATAGCCATAGAAGTTTCAATTTTCCATTTTGTCTTTAACTACACAGGAACAGAGACATTACTGCCAGGCCGACACCATCTTGCGTGGGTGATCGTCCATTTCTGAGGATGTGATTAATAAAATAAACATCTGAGTAATGGCAGACCAGATTCCTGAAATGGAATCTATAAAACTGATTGGTACTGTGACGCTAAACTGTAGATGCAATTTTCCCCTTTGGATGCGTTTGTTTGTATGAATATTCTGTGCATATTTGTGTCTGTGCATGTGATATCACTGAGAAAATAAGTGAGACACAGTAGACCAAACCTCCCACAGTAGCCACACAGAACAACCAGCAGTGTTATGTAACGTTGTGTTAAGAGTGTGAGCCTGAGTAAATTTTTACATGCACAATGTGAAATTAGATGTTATTCAATCCACCTATTTTTTACATTTTTTCACAGAGCTGTTTGTTAACACAGAAAATTTGCTTTGTCATAAATAGAGAACATACAGCATCACTAGTGCACTTTTGCTCATGAGTATTACTATTTTATACTTCAAACATATATAGTACGTTTTACTATTTTACTATTTGGTTTAGCTACTTTTCAGTTTGCATTTCAAATCCCTCCTTGTTCGATGTGTTAATTTTTTATGTGAGAAGATTCTCCTCCATACTCTTTAAAAAACCAGGGAAATGCATTATAACTTAAGCCTGCATAAAAAGTAAGACTTCTTACATTGTCTCAAAGGACAGTAACACTGCAAATATATCTTATATCATCTATTACTGTAGATAAAACTACCAAATGTACAGTCGCGGAAAAAATTATTAGACCATGAAAAGTCATCAAAAACAATGGTTATGCAATCAAGCACTAACTCCGTGTGCATCATGTGACTAAAAGAGACAGAAAGAAAACACAGAATGTCTAAAAGCACTGCTTTTGGCAGTACAATGCCATAGATATTGAAGTAAGAACTTAAGTGATTTTGGTTATTAATAAAATTAAAAAAAAAACATGGAAAATGGGTAGATATCAGCTCTTAAATTAAACTCTTTTGAGCTATTTTTGTTGTTATCATTATATTTGTCCAAACAAATGTACCTTTAGTTGTACCAGGCATTTAAAATTAACTAGAAATTGAAGAAAACAAGGGTGGTCTATTAATTTTTTCTGTGACTGTATGTAAAGTCATTGAAGTCATGTAAAGTCAAAGCCATTGAGCTCAGCAATGGACAGCAGCGCGAAAATACAACATACACATTAACACAGAACTAATATTAAACACTAACAAGGGCCATTTTACTACACAGTGACAATTTCTACCTTTGTTACTTTTTGTGAAAATACTGACCTAATATTGCTTTAGTGCACTTTTGAATTCAAAACTTTGACTTGTAGTGGAGTATTTTAAAGATACAACTACTCCAATTCCAATGACAGAGTCAAATGGATCAAAGTTTCAGCTAACATCAGAGGATCTACTGCATTGCTGAAGTATGACTCAGCATGCAATGCGTAGTGTTTGACACATCCCACACAGCCTGTGACTCAGCCAGACTGCCTCTGCAAGAGAGCAGCAACACCCCATTTGTTCCCTACGCAGATAGCTCATTCCTTCAGTACAGTGCTAATCTCCTATGTGCTTTTCATGTGTTTTACTTTACATAGAACATGATTCATCTTACACTCCATATCTATTTCTAAGCAGCATGTACAAAATAGAAGTGATAGCAGAATTTAAATTGATTTTGTTCTCAGAAATAGTGTCTCAGCATTTATCGTGGACAGTTTGTTAATATTTTTGCTTGATTTGTCCACTTTCTCATTCCTTGAATCAATAAATATTGTCTTCCTGATAAAAGTGTCACTCCCACTTTGTTTAAATATTTCATTTGTAACATCCTGTAGACAGCTGCTTTAGATATATATGCAAGGATAGAACATATTTGTCTATATAATTTATCCACTGAGGCCTTTGACAGTCTAACTGTATAAAAGTAAGATCATGAAATGCCTTTAAAACAGTGGATTTTTTATAATGTCAGATGAGATGCAGTGTAAAAGTAAACTCACCCTGTGTTGCTCAGAGTGTCCTGCATGGTGAGAATATCGCCCACTCTGCTCTGAGCTATGACTGGTTTCCGTGGATAGAGTGTCTCTGGTCCTAGATGAATCCGATCTACTGGATGAAGACTCAGATCCGAGGCCTCCTCCTGCAGCCTGGGCTGAGGATAGCGCAGAGTTGCCTGTCCCTGTGGGCCCAGAGCCTGGGTGCACCTGCTGGGCATAGTACTGGTTGTGTGAGTGTGAGCTGTGGGAGGGGGCGGGCTGCTGTTTGCGGTGGTTGCGTTGCTTGGGCTGTATGAGTTCAGGGCTGGTGCTGGTTCCATCAGTGAGGTGAGGCCCATACCTTCCGTATCGGTCCTCTGACATGGACTCTCCAGTGGGCGATGGCCTCCTATCTTTAATGAAACTCCCATGATGGGTACTGTGAGAGGGGTGATGAGGTGGGGGGGCTACCGTGGTGGTTCCTGGCAGCGTATGAGATCAGTTTGTCAGGATTGGAACAGTCTGAGTGTTTCTGAGAGCTGCTGCGAGCCGCTTTCTCTTGTTTACAGTCTGGTTTCAGATGTTGTGCCTTCTCCTCTCCTGAGCTCTCTCTGTGTTTCTTGGGTGGCAGCTGAGGCTTGACTGGTTCAGGTGTTTGGCCTGGAGCAGAGGTCATCCCTACATTTTATTATTTTATTCACACCCAAATGTTAAGATCTGATGGACTTATAACCTGTTTTGTTATCTCATCCAGGAAGGCTGAAAACTTCAACTTTCCCTGAACAACATTTTCTCTGGCTCGCTCTATCTCAGCTGGACTTATCTCTTTTGCCTTCTGTCCAGTGGGATTTTGTCCTGCAGCAACTCTAGGTGACAGCACCTCCATCGACTTAGCCTTACGGATGTCTGGGCGGGGCTCCTTGTTCTTGAGGATCCCTTGCTGGGAAGCTGGCTGAGGACACTGCTCGTTTGGGGCCTTTGGAGACTCCTAGCAGAATATTCTCCTCACTAAAAGCCAGACTTCGGTTCAAACTAACAGTTTTATTCAGTGGCCCATAGTTACTGTTAGTTGCCCTGGGTTTTTCTCTAGGTCCACCGTCACCACCCTGGAGAAAGCCTTCATCGCTTCGACTGTGACCTCGGTCAAGAGAAGATACCATACACTTTTCCCTCTTTGAACTCCCAATTAATTCACTACAAATACTGCCACTGCTTCCATGTTTAATGGTGGCAAAGACAATGGGGTCAGTGTTGTCATCCAGACGAAAACCTCTGCGCACATCTGGGATATTGGAGCAAGACAAAGAATGCTGTGGTCGCTCAGCGTGACGGAGCGAGAAGGGGTCATTTGCACTTGACTCTGTGTACCAGGATGAAGAAGACGAGGAAGAAGAGGAAGAAGAAAGGGAAGAGGATGAAGCCTTAGAGAAAGTGACCGGTGCATGTGTGTTATTATAAAGTATCTCATCCTCCTCACTAAGGTTACAATGCTGCTTTGGACGATGATGGTGCGCGTTGTAGTTTAGTTTATCATTGTGATACTGAACGTGTTGATCATGGCGTGGACGATCATGACTTTCATCTGTATTTCTGTCAGGCTCATCAAACATTGTGTATCTACACAAAGTGAAAAACAGTGATAGACAAAGGAATATATTCAACCACTTTAATGCACACACACAAGGGTTATATAATGACAGTAATTGGATATGAAAAACAATTACTATGTAATTGAATGGCAAAAGTGACTTCAATCTTGCAGACTGAAATGATAGACCTTACCTGTGTGACTGTTGGTCCTGTGGATGATGATGACGATGATGGTGGTGGTGGTGGTGGTGCTTTTGTGGCTTGATTTTGTCAGGGTCAGAAGGGTTGTGAACAGGCTTGAAAAACTTCTCCATCACCTGTCTTTTATCTGGGAGTAGGCTGACAATGCCGTCCTGATGTGGGTTGAAAATATAAGAGAGGATACTGATGTTCCGTCTTGGTTCTGAGCTGTTTTCCTCTTCTTGGCAGCTCTAATGTGTATCCAACAATCTGTTTCTCTGTAAACTTAGAGCTTATCAATATCTGCAGACTTATTCACTTTTGAGGGGCATTTAGACCCAAAATAACTAAAAAAAATAAATCAAAATAAAGTTACATTAAAAATAATCTAGACTAGAAAAAGAATTTAAATCCTTAAAAAAAATTCCTTACAACAGTGCAGACAACACCGCAAACTTGTGGATTCATGAAAGTGTCCCGTTGTTGGATGGTTTGTGCATATAGCCATAATAGTAAGCATGTCTCCCTCTGTGTCTGTCTGCAGAATAATGCAGTAACAGCTTCTGAACAGGAATGTATTAAGTCCTGGATGAATGCCTGTTTTCATATCACGCCTGATGTAACAGCTGAGTGCTCATTGACCGAGCTGAGAGATCGAGACCTTTGTCCTTAAAAAATCAGACAATCGAACAAAACCCCATGGAACAGGATCTATAACAAAGTTAATGAAACCTAGATGGAACTCACTGAGATGGGATTTTCCCACGAGTGTGGCAATGTTATGCATTTAAACCTCACAAACCCACATAGTTGCCACATTGATTGTAAGAATTTGCCTACTGCTAATGAAGCCTATGTAATGAATGTGAATGAATATGAATATAAATATGTGTGATAGGGGTGAGTTATATAATACAGTAGTGGAAAAAAGTTTTCAGACACTCTTAAAATATAACTCAATCTCAAATACAATTAAATATTTGTGGAAAAACCTTTTTTGTGCTTCAAAGGGTTTGGCTCTGTCAGACAGACATAAACAAATGGAAATTCACTTTTTTTCCCATTTATTGTTGACAGCAAAAAATAAGACTAAATTCTTCATAGTTTCAACATGACAGTTCTCAACATTGTTGGTATCAACAAAGTTGACAAAGAACAGAGAATGTGTTCAAACCTGAACAAAAAAAATTAATAAATCATCACATCATCAAATTAATATTTAGTGGTCCATCATTAGTATGCAGTAGACCTCCAATCCTGTTTGGCATGTTCTTGCACAGGAAAGAAATTGCACTTGGAGACTAAAGAGTGATTCATAATTCAATATAACGCAAAAGCATGGGGTATTCAAAACTTTTTTGCACAATTGTATAGTGGTTTAAAGCCATCAAACATATCAGAACCCCTGTGCTGACATTTTCTACAAGCTCCCACAGCCCAATAAAAACCATTCACAACTAATGAGTGACTCAATGGCAGGGCTGCTCCTTTCAGACAGAATAACACCCATGTTTTGATCATCCTGAGGGATAAACATCTTATCTGGTTTGATTAGAATATGAAAGGTATATTTTCTATAAGTGAGTGGCAGTGACTATATCCTTTCTAATGCACAGATCAATGCATTGAAGTTGGGTGGAGCAGAAACAGAAACCCAGAGGGCAACTTCCCACACCCAGATGTGATCAATCCAGCATTGTATTGAGAACTGTTGCATAAGGGAGTTTGCCCAAACATGTCCAGTACACATAATCAATGTTTAAAAAAACACACAAGCCCTGCAGATGAAAACACAGGAGACGTGACAGAGAGCATGTTATTTCACTTCTCCCTCTGCTGATCGACAAAGGGAACTACCACTTTGGCACCCACTCTTGGTAATTTCCACAGTCACAGTTCCAACACCTCCAAGCTCTAGATTTTTCTGGAAACTTCTCGTTTTATCCATCTGCTTTCTCGAATCAACACCATACTCATGATACTCAGTTTATCCCAGATACATAAAATGAGGATGATATTAAGAAGACTGTATCTAAGCTACTACAATAATTCGGAAATACAGTAAACGCATCGTTTAAAGGTGACGTTTGATAAATTTTCTATACAACAGACTACTGAAATCAGGCCATTTAAAGTAAAAAAGGAGATGAGTTGGCTGTTTCTTTTGTTAGTCGATCACAAACAGCATATCATTGCAGTAAATAGAAAGGATAGACCCGACAAGTCAAACGCCACACATTACTGGTTTGATCCGGTTTGTGAGACCTTCTTGTACACAGCAAAGATCCAATCCGCGCATTGCAGCGATTTCCTTTATGTGACGTAAGCTGAAATGACCACAGGCCGTTGTTAGTTGTCATTAGCCTTTATATGTTACCTTGCTTATTTAACGATATGAATATAAACCAAATAGTAGTTTCGACTCATGCTATAACAATAACACCCCTGCGCAATTGTCTGACGAAGAACCTCACACATGAATAACACTTCTGAGTATCATACCGTATGAAACAGTATTTTATTATCTAAAATCAAATATGTGAACCCTTTGTTAACCGTTAATTTCAGATTAGATTTTATATTCACATTCAACAACTGTAAACTGGTGTCTTTTAATATAGTCCTATTTTTGTCGTCGGAAGAATACTGTGTCTCCGCCTTAACCTAATCACCAGAACATAAATACCGACTGAGACGCCATTTCACTTCACACTGCACTGACGCGATTTCGACGGTAGATGAGACTTCGCAGGTTATATCGACCTTGTTTTCTGTTTTTATTTATATTGGGTTTCGATTCTTAACTCAGAAGAATTGTAGATCTACCTTGATATTCGTCGGTTTAATACATTATGTATGTTTCGTTGCTCGGTTTATTTCAAGCTTATTTAGATATAACCATATGTCGAAGGCAAGCGATTAGATTAACGTTGTAAAACGACTACTATTTTACTTGTTGTTTTTAAGTGCCGGCGTTTTTGTTGGTAAGCTTTTTATATACAAATTGTCGAAAGCAGTTGTTTTGGCCGCATATACGATAGGCCAAGTGAGTTATACGTGTACGAAGGACCTTTCGTCGTAGAACTGTTTATGTAACAGTCGTTGTTAGACTGGCAATAACCATTATAGTGTCTCATGAATATAAAACGTGGAATTTCGATTTCATACTCCGTTAAATCAGTTGTTTTGTATGTTATGCGTAACGGAAGTTGGCTCTATACGGGAGCTGTGACGTAGTAGCCTGCAAATGTCGGCTATTGGTCGATTTGAACGACGCGTTTGCGTGCGTATCTTTATTCTCAGTCAGAACGTCCGTTTAAAAAAAAAAAAAAAAAAAAGTCGACTCGGATGCAATTGCCAAACCACATAACGAGGCCGCAAGTATATTTTAACTGAAGTGATTATTATACAGACAGAACTACTTACTGGCACATTTCGTTTTATCAACAAGATTTATATTTCGAATAATAAGGGTTGTAATTTTGAAGGGCGTTAACTGACTTTACGCTGAAACAATAGTCTCGTATCTTGATCTGCTGCTATCTCTTTAATCGATCAGAATGAGACTTAATTGTTTGTTTGTAAAGATCAGAATGAGTTTAAATTCTAATTACAATTGAGAATAACAAAGGTTGTAATTTTGAAGGGCGTTGACTGACTTTACGCTGAAACAGTAGTCTCGTATCTTGATCTGCTGCTATCTCTTTAATTGATCAGAATGAGACTTAATTGTTTGTTTGTAAAGATCAGAATGAGTTTAAATTCTAAGCACAACTTGGGCATTCTATCATCCGTTTTAAGAAATGTCCTCAGGACATGTAGGCTTTAAATGGACAAGGAAATGGCGAGACACAGCAAGTTGATTCATTTACTTTAAATAGATGTTGCATCATATCTATGTATCACATGCAGTTATTGCTAAATGATATAGTATTTGCGAAAACAAAAGCTGAAAGTTATCCGAAATTGCGAGTCTTAGGATAGAATGATTTCCAACTATTGGCAATATGTCGGCCAGCTTTTCCTGAAAAGCAGCACAAAACCTAATCTAGTGAAGTTCCTCATGAACAAGAATAGCTTTAAAGAACTGCAAGAACTGGAAACGATATTTTTTTTTTACTTGTATACTGAAATAGTATTAAATGTATCACTTTGAGGCTATTATAGTGGAGCCTAGTGAGGACTGTGTTTAATAAAAAAAAAAAGGCGACTGAGTAATTAATACTTTCCTTCTGTGAAGGATGTCAGGTTATGTTTGCAAACCAAAGAAAACGAGACAATCAATGTTTTGTGGATTTACAAAATGGCCAGTGTTTTGTAGATTTACAAAATGGCTGACAGGGAGGTTGTCCTGTCTTTTTGTGTCTTTTTTTTGGGCGCGTATCTTGAAATGCACAGCACTTTTCAACTTCTCAAGTTTAACTTGAGTATTGCACTTATTTTTATTCATTATTTTTGTCAATCGTCATTGCACATCATCTTAGAGATGTAAAAGTTACAAAACGTAATATCAGCAAGGGAAAATTGCTCCTTTGAAAATGGCATGGAAGAAAAAGTCTAGAGCCTTATTTTTAGGCCTGATTGAGAGTTCTTCATGGACTTTATTTCAGTTCTCCATTTTTATTTTTTCTAATTATACTAGTGAAGAACAGAAGATTTTTTTTTTTTTTTTTTCTTGGGGGGGGAATGGACTGAGTTATGGGGCAAAATGGACTTAGTTATTATGAGGAGGAATGGACTTAGTTATTAGAAGATCGCAGGACCAGGACGGAGCCAGGCCGTGGGACCCGGGAGGACCAGAAAAGGAGCCAGGCAGGACAGGACCAGAGGGCATGGGAGGACCACAGTGGAGCCAGGCAGGACAGGACCAGAGGGCATACAGGGAGGAGCAGAGGGTTCCCAACAGAGCAGAAAGCAGCAGCAGCAGGAGCAGTCCACGAGTGTACACCAGAGGGAGCCAGAGGCACAGGGCAGTGTAGCAGCCAGAGTTCACCGCTGAAGCAGTTGCAGCGTTCCCAGAGCCAGCCAGCCAGCCAGAGATGAGGGTGGGACAGGGCGCACAAGTATCTTCTAGCTTCACAAGTTTAAAGCCAGGCTGTGGTTTGTATGTTGGGTAGAGGTATCTCTGTATACTTTCAGGTATTTAGTCATATTTGTCCACTTTATAGAACTGTTGTAGAACACAATTTCTCGCACAGCTCTCTCTTCCTTTTTCCAGGCAATCCGTGTAAATCGTATTGTACCGCACCCTCCTGTAATGCGCTGACATGAATGTGGGTGGTGTCTGCTGTGATGAATGCCTTGGTAGTGTGATGGCACGAGGAACATCTGTATTGGACGTCTACCCCCTGCGATCAGAAGTAGTTCCCCCAGCCGAAGGGAGTCTGACGCAAAGGCAGTCTGTTGTTGTTCGGTAGATCTTCCCCAGAGAAGTGTTCAGCATTGGAATGTGAGTGGATGGTCTCCTGTGCAGCCAATAGGAGCGTGTATGCAAGACCCTTCTGTGCTTCAACAGCGCCTCATTGGTACAGATGAGCTACATCTACCGCTTAATGTGGAGCAGTGAGTTTATGCATGAAATGTACATGTGGGTGTAACTATCCTGTACATTCACTGATAGCCTGTGTATAAATATATATTTTACATACATTTTTGAATTGTACTGAAATGGCAGCTTATCCTCGTAAAGATTTGTGGCCTATGGGGGGAGGGGTGGGGGATTCTTAAAACGTCTTTCGAGTTCTTCTTTTCACAGGCCTGACCCCCTAAAGCTGATCATCGAAAGAACCCCTCTGTCATAGCTGTGTGGTACACATTGAAATCGTCTTATTTACTGTAGTGCAATGGATTCGGGATCATGTGCATCAACTGAGATTTTGAAGTATAGGAAGGTATTTAACATTATTGAACAAATTCATTAGATTTAATATTCATTCTGTTTAAACCTTATTGTATATGGGGTTGTTTTGAACGTATTCTGGGTAGTGGGAGGGGCGGGGTTGTGGCCGTTAATCAGTTTCTTCCTAGACTTTTCAGCTCCCTGTTACCGAACGCAAAATGGCTTGATTAGGAAACTCCCCGGTGCACCCACCAATCATCAAGTGGACACTTTGCCTCGCAAGGATAGCAACTTCAAAATCAAAGTAGTCATCCTGATGTAGCAAGAAGCTCTGTTTTTCCCCGCCGTCTGTGGTAACAAGTCTTTTTATTAGAAGTCATTGTAATTTTGTACAGGCTATGTGTTGCTTTGTGGGGTTTGGGAGGGGGATGTGTATTTGACTCTTACAGATTAAGTTATATGACCCCGCTCTTCAAACACTTATCTACATTCAAGTCCACATCTACAGTCCATAAGGAAGGAGTCCTTCGCGTTCAGGCCTCTGCGGTATTTAAATGCTTCTTCTGGAAAATAGATTGTCTGTAATGAACTTAAACTTAGTCATCCAGTTGGCTTTTCTAAGGCAGTTGCTGTTGTAACTATAATGCCAGTAATTATTTTGTAGTTCTTTTACTGCTTCATTGTTTTTTGGGGAGGGGTATTGTGGGAGAGAGGCTTGTTTCCTTTGCATTTTTCAGTGTGCTGTGTCCTGTGCGCTTTCCAATACCCCCCAAGACCATCAGGAACTCTTCTAACTCATTGTATGTACAAGTTTCCTTGCGCATCGACCATCACGTAAGGTCACTAAATGTGTTCACATTTCTCTTAACATTCATTGTCTGGCAAAAAGCCTCCATTGCAATTCCTTTGCAATTAGTTACAATGCTTTGTATTGACAATACAATGAGTGAACTATCTGTAAAGGATTTTCTTTATTGCATAATAAATGCATAGCTTGTTGTGATTGAATAGTTTTGGTATGCATTTGTTCTTTTTGGGGGCTTGTGTGGGGGAGCTTTTCTTGTGCTTTTTCAGGTATGACTAAAGCTTGGAGCTTTGTAGAGCACGGATGTGACCTGGGCTCGAATGACAGCCTTTTCAAAGTGGAAGTGAAGGCAGATAAGTTGAATCCATCAAATATTGATGTTGGAAATCAGACAATTCTCAACCCCAAAGGGTCACTTATCTTGAGTGGGCTAAAGTGCCCTGATTGATCTTGAAAGCAACTTTGTAAACTTGACCCTAGAAGTAGTCCTGCTGTGCTTACTCACAAGTGTCTTGTTATAACTGGAAGATTTGATGGACCTTCATTGATTGTGATATCTGCAGTAAAGCATTTGGGTAAGGATAACAATAGTCAGTTCTATGATACTGTGAGGGTGGGCATAGGGGTGTTTCTTGTCTGCCTCTTTGATCTTACAGAACAGTCCAAAGGAAGAATGCATTCTCCTACCTAGGACAACAGGAATCATCCTACCTTTGAAATCAACCAACATGCTGTTGAGTCAGAGAAGGAGTCAGGTTGTCTTTGTATGCGCTAATTGGAACATGTAGTCCTCAGTTACTAGCCCTTATGCAACTGTGTAAGTGGCAGGTCATTATGTTTTTTATATCTTGCAGTCGCGCAACTGTGTGATAATTCCAAATTTTAGTGACTGAGGAAAGCTGTGCATTGCACAGCTTTAATTTGTTCTGAAATGCAACGCAAATGTGTTGCTTTAGATTATGTTGTGCATTGGTTTTGGTGGGCGTATCCCTGCACTTCTCTTTACAGAAATCAGTGTGCAAGACTGGTTCAACCCTGAATGAAGTCCTGTAACCTGGAACACGTAGTAAGATGTTGGCAAATTTGTCATGATAAACTTCTGCAATGTTGTAGTTGACAAAATGACATCTTGGAACTGGCTTTATGTTAACCTCAAGTCATTTGTAACAACAATGCTTTACTATATTCCTCTTTGGCCATGGGGCCCTATTGCTTTGCATCTTAACTGTAAGATGAGTAGAACCCAAATCTTCAAGTATTGTGTGGTGGGTGTGTTGTGTAGATCACTCTTTGTTTCAGATCATTCGCGTCTGTCCACTCCGATCTCGCCTGCCTCTGAATGCAAAGCCATCTGTGGAAGCTGTCAGCGAATTTGAGTGTCGCCCCTGAATGAAGTTCCAACCCTCTGTGCGCTTGAGCTTAAATCTGAACCCTTGACGTCCTTCGCAGAAGCCCCGCTCTGTGTTTGTGTGTGCCTTTTTTTTCCCCTTTTGGTTTCTCAGGTCAAATTGCCTAAAATTGTTTATTTGGCGTCTGGGATCACCTAACCTGTGATGGAACACTGAGAATCCAGTCACATTAAGATCAAGAGCTGCAAGCTTGTCTCGCTAATACTGCATCACTTCAGTCTCATGGGTGCTAAGTTAAGTAATTTCGGTTCACTTGATTTTTTCCTTTAACATACCATGGCTTAAATGTGTAACTCAACATTGTTGCATGCACATCGGCTCTGCATAACATTTATACGTAAAACACAGCATAATTTTCATGAAGTCGTTGTCAAACATTGCAGTAGATTTGGTCAGGGGTTTTGGGGGGGCAAAACTCTTCTCTCTTCTTTCAGATTTCTTGCTCAGCTTAACTTGCTACTGAGCCAGGCGACTTTAAACCTCTACAGGGAGTCACAGGATGACTTGGTAGAACCAGCCTCTAGGGTAAAACTTTATATACTTTGAAGAATTCAGCTGATAAATGCTGCTACGCTAGTTGTGGTAAACAACAACCATCTTATTTATCTTACATTGGTGTAAGTGTTGGGTTGATGTGGGAGGGAGGGGGCAGGGGAGGCTTAAATTGTTCTGTCTTTTTTCCATTACAGCCGTTTACCGTTCATTGGACCTGAGAGTCCGGCCGAATTACATTCTTGAGGAAAAGGCGTTGCTTATCACCAGGGATGCTGGTATCGTGGTTTTAATATGGATCTCACGGAAGCGTCATGCACCAGTGTAGTGTCGTGGGAAATGCTGGGAATGGGGAAACCAGTTGTCTCTTTTTTTCTAGTTTCAGCCTCGTGACCAAGTGAAATCCCCATGTCGTGACAGGATAATATAGCAGCCAGGCGTTCAGGGGTTTTCTTTTCCTGGGGGAACAAACTAACTCTGGTTTTGTTCCTCCAGGTTTTGCTTTTGCCCAGTTTCATACAGCAACAACAAAAAGCAAAAGACTCCGGTTGTGGCACTCCTGACTTTGTCGGGACGGGGTTCAATTCCCTGCGGTGTCTTGCTTTTTTAATGCTGTTTGGGACTCAAATTATGTATCAGGTCTTTAGACACAAACTTTGTAAAATCGGCTTTGAACCCATTAACCATAGGATCTCTGCATTAACGTGAAATATCTGCGCAGAAATTTCTATGAAAAAAGATCACTTTGACACAACTTAAAGTGTTGACAAATATCTCATTTCCAACATTTGTAAATTAATAAAGTTTATTAACTTAAACTGTTGTGTTAACTGCCCCTTTTTTCCACTGAAAATATTTTGCATAAATGTTTTTTTTTTTTTTTTCTTGAGATACTAGGCTTCCAGAAAATCATCTTCTAACATGAATAAGTGTTGCAACAGTGGCAGCTGGTAAAGAAGCAGACATTTTCAAATGTCTGTATGAGCCTCTAGTGCAGGGGTGTCAAACTCAGATCCTCGAGGGCTGATATCCTGCATGTTTTAGATGTATCCCTCTTCCAACACACCTGATTAAAATGATAAGCCTATCATCAAGCTCTGCAGAAGCCTGATAATGACTGTCAGGTGTGCTGGAAGAGGGAAACATCTGAAACATGCAGGATACCGGCCCTCGAGGATCTGAGTTTGACACCCCTGCACTAGTGTGTAACAAATTACTTGTGCATTTCCTTTAATTGTTCATCTTTATTCTAAATGGAGGAGAAAAGTGGCCTGACAGAAAATGTAATAAACCTAAGAAGTGCTGATTACTTGGGTTAAACAGTGGGTACAAAAAATTCAGAAGACATGTCCATCTCACAGCATGACTACTTCCAATTATTTTACCTTGATTTTTACCTGTCAAGTTTCAATCCCTAAATTTAATGAACAGAGCAAGCCTGTCAGATATATAGAAACTTTAAAAATGGTGTAGACCTTCATTTTCCAAAAAAAAAAAGTCAAGTGCATAGATGCTGGGAATTTTTTAAACAAAGTTTACACCTTCATGGTAATGTAGCATTTCTGTTCATAACATCAGTATCAAGGATGTGTGCATCAGTTGCAAGACTGGCTTTTATGATCCAAACACAGTTACACATTCAGCAAAATACACTTTGGCCAGTCTTAGAGGCAACGTAGACACAAGGGTTTGTTAACCAACTTGATCATCACTTTTATTTACTGACGAAGGTAAAACACAGGCCTTTATGTACTTTTAAATCAGATTTTGTTTAAAGATGCAGCTGCAGATTCACTACTGATCCATAGGGGGAAAGGGAGCAGGTCTTTTTGGACCCTGGACGTTTGGAGCATGAGATGGTTCACACTTGGCCTAGACATTTCGGACCAGACTTGGTGCACTGATATACATGTAAATACAAGTAATGTATAGATGCATATCATTCATTTTTAATCTATATTAATCACATTTCATTTTCCATGAGCAAACAGATTCAAGAAAGAAGGGAATATATGCACTTAACATGTTCATTAAACAGCTTTAACAAAACAACTTGAAACAACCGTTCCATGTTGGTGTAGATCTCATGATCTTGAAATGAAAATAATTTATCTTGTACATATTTAGAATATCTTCCTCTAAACCAGTGTTTCTCAACGGGGGCGGTACTACCCCCAGGGGGCGTTGGGATGTCTTCGGGGGGGGCGTTTGGAACAAGAAAGCTGAGAGGGGGGCACTAGTTACTGTTGTACATTACAACATCATACATCACTCGCCCCCCCACACTCACTCACATGCTCCCCCCTGGTCTTATGGGGCGGCAGGTGGCTCCTGATGCCATTAGTGGGCGTTTGTTCAAAAAAGGTTGAGAAACACTGTTCTAAACTAATTAATGTAAACATTAATGTACTTGGTGGTGGAATTTAAAATGTGCTATATGAACAAAGCATCAGGATCACTGTAAAATTGAGTGACAGCGTTTTTGGGGGGAGGGCTGACAGAGACTACCCCTTGCCACCTTCACCAGATGATAAGAAACCAGTCTAAGTATGTCCAGTAGGTATGTGAAGCAAGAAGTCTTGACTGGGAAGGCGAACCGTCCAGATTTCAGGTGCGAACCGGAGGAAGCCAAAGGTCTGGCAACAGTTGCTCAAGAAAAAAATAAAATACGCAAGAAAAGCACTTGGAGAGCGCAGACCTCCGCCAAGACAGATCTGCCCCCCCCCCCCCCCCCCCGGGTTTGTTTGTTAGCAAGATAACTCAAAAAGTTATGGACGGATTTTCAGGAAATGCTGATACTGGCACAAGGAAGAAATGATTAAATTTTGGTGGTGATCGGGGGTGGGGGGCCCCCTCTGATCGGCCTTGGCGGAGGTTTGTGCTCTCCCAGTGCTTTTCTAGAAAAGACAGCGCAGACCTCCTCCAAGGCCAATCAGTGGGGCCCCGATCACCACCAAAATTTAGTCCTTTCTTCCTTGTGCCAGTATCAACATTTCCTGAAAATTTCATGAAAATCTGTCCATAACTTTTACACACAAAGCAAAGCGATCACAATACTTCCTGGCGGAGGTAAAAAACTAATCAGTGAATTACAAACAGAAATTAATTTACTTAGATAAGAGTTTACATTCCACCCTCTAAATCACATGTGTTGTACTGTTAGTAATTTATTTGGTGTTTTGCTTTAGTGGTGCAATTCATCCATTATTTATCTACAGCTTTGGAAATTATAACTGGATTGTCACCACTTTGGCAAATTAGTTAAAGTCAACGTTTGTCATAAATGTGATATCCAACAATATTAGGTTTTTTGAGTATAAATGTATGGCAAAAAATCTGAGCAAAAGTCACATAAAATTTTTGCTTTAGAAATGATCAGCGTATTCGTAGTAACAAGGAAAACATGTAAATTAAGAATATTTGGAGTTCACAATCTATCAGCAATTGAAAGTTATAATGAAGGGCTGTTATGTTGGATACCTACAGAAAACTACAGGCGGTTTAATAATTAATTCCAAAGCTATAAACGATATTCCATATATCAACTAGTGACAAAGCTTTGTCCATTTAAACACTATTTATCCATGTTTAGATGTGATTCTTTGATACTGAGACAAGTGTTCATTGAGTTCTACAACACTGTCCCTTCATATAAAACATTATTTCTACAGGATACATGTATGTTAGAAGGTTTTGACACCAAACCCATTGCGGAACCAATGATCTGATGTAAAGTTTCCGCAGAGTCGGTTTACATTCGTACCATTTGTATGCTAGCTGTCTAGCAGTCTGTATAGTTTTCTTGTAGCTGTGTGTGGTTGATGTGGTTTGGAGGAAAGGGGAGATGTGGTCCTTTTTCGCCAGGGATCCTGTCAAAGACTTTGCTTATGAAATTCTCCCAGACACACAAGAAAAGTCTGGAATATGGACGCTTCATCGGGGGAAACGAAAGGTAAAGACCGCTATGCAGCCTGCGGAGCGGTTAGCGTAGTTCGCTTCGTTACGGAGGCCTGTAGCTAGTTAGCCGGCTAACGTAGCGGTACTTAAAGCTTTGGTAGACGGTGTTGTATTGTACTAAATCAGCCATGTCAGTTCAATATCCATCCATACCACTGGTGTTACGTCAGTGTAAATGTAAATATGAAGCTCATTCTCTATGTAAAGTCTTGTTAATCTTCGCTATGGATGTTAGCTCGGGCTTTGTTTACTCCAGGAGACAGACACGTATTTCTCGCCACGTCACCTCGTTTTATCAGACTTATGAGCTGTAACTGACATAGTTTTCTGGCTCATGCCGTATCACATTTAAAAGGTTTTATCACCAAGTATTGACATTGCACCTCAAATTCAAGTATCTTCGTTAATATCGATCAACATGAGTGTGGGGCCACATAATGACATCCATCCACCCGTTTCCTGTTTTCCTCCATGTAGATGAAGTCAGTTACATTTACATTTATTGCTATTTGTAACACGAGTTGGTCCTTTACTCTTGCTGGTCCACAAGATGTCATTAGTTTGAATACCAGCATTTAGTTCTCTGATTGCTAAGTTTCATCCTCCCTGTTTCCTCAGACCAGTGGAGAGCCAGTGTCTGTGTTTGTGTACGAGGTGGCCCAGGGTACAGAGCAGCAGACCCAGCTAGCAAAGGCAGCCTTCAAACGCATGAAGACCCTGCGCCACCCCAACATCCTGGCCTATGTTGATGGATTGGAGGTATGCATCTTTGTGTGTACGCGTTATGCTCCGATCACTGTCTTTTTGTGCCATAATGCACTACTTATTTCCCTCCGTACACACACACACACACACACACACACACACACACACACACACACACACAAAAAACATATAATGTTGAAACGTCATCCTGGATACTTGTCAGTACTAGTGTGTTATAAATGGTGTCTCATCCCATCATCTGCTCTCTTCTACACATCTGCATTCAGATAGAGGTGAGTGTTATGCTACAACTGCAGTCCTTTAAGATGTATAGTAATTGTAGTGAGTAGTTCAGCTACCTAGATAATATTAGTAGATTCTTACACTCTTTCCTATGTATCCTGTGCTCATCATGAATATAAAATACCCAAGAGAATAGTGGAGCTAATCGGGATTGTTTGTGAATTTACATCTTTCCCTAGGATTATCAAAAGACTGAACAAAAAGCCTGATTTATCAAGAGAAAATAGACAGCCTGTTGCATTTAAAATAAATTTTACTTAATACAGTGGAAATGGATGCAGCAAATAATTATTTGTCTGCATTTGCAGACCAATAATGAAACTAGTGTCCGTTGGAACAATACAAGAAACAAGCATAAATGCCATATTAGATGGAAATAAATAACCATACTATAAACAACCATGTGTAAAAAGCTACAGAAATGGAAGTTAGTAAAACACAAACTGGTAAATTTGGAGAGATAAAGAATTTGAGTTTGTAGGATCCAAACTGGTGGTTTGGTTCAGGGGGAAAAAACTAAGTTCCAGCTTCAAGTTTTTGACAATTATCTGCTATGTGTACTAGATCATAAACCAGCGACTCAGGTAGTGTGTTATTTTATAGAACACCATCTAACGGGTAAGGTGTTCAGTCAAAACGCATTTATACATTTGGATAGAAACCTGATTTATTTGCATTGTCATCACTTTGGTCTTAATTTCTAAACACCTTAACATAGCATGACAATAGAGTTATCACATTAAACTATATGTCAGTCAGCTTTATTTATTAACTTAATATGAACATTAGCATTATGACATGTAGATACAGTGCTGACAAATAAGAAATGTGTCAGCACAGTTTGGTGTGATAATGGATAAATGTCATTTCCAGTCTGCTCCTCTGTTGAGTACTTTTACTGTCATCAATAATCCTCATTGCTTGGGGTTATTTCACAGACAGAGAAAAGCTTGTACCTGGTTACGGAGCAGGTGACACCCCTCGCAGTCCACCTGAAGGCCCAGGCAGAGAAGGGTGGCTCTGGGGAACTGGAGGTTTCCTGGGGTCTGCACCAGATTGTGGTAAGGACAGGAAAGAAAGTGATACTTGGTTTAAACCTCCTTGTTCAGCATTCATTCATTCGTCACCTCTCTGTCTAACCAGTCTTTAACCCCATTTCCTCCTGCATTTCTTCTCCCATAGAAAGCATTAAGTTTCCTCATCAACGACTGCCACCTGCTCCATAACAATTTGGGTGTATGGGCTGTTTTTGTGGATCGAGCTGGGGAGTGGAAGCTTGGAGCCCTTGACCATGTGGCCCCTGAACAAGGCGACCCGAGCGGGATCGTACTCCCTGCCCCTAAAGCTGTTTACCCAGATATGGAGAAATATGACCCACCAGAGATGTCAAATAGCAGTGGAGACAAATGGTGAGAGACCACAGATCAAAATAATATGACAGGGAGAAAAAATAACAACTGTAAGAGGGGCAATTTGAGCAGAAATTGAATGAGTTGGAAGTTTAGGACTGGAACTCTTGAGTAAATTGTACCTAAGAAGTTTTTGTTGACCAAAATGCCCCATTTAACGGTTTGTGCTTGTTTTAGGGCAGGAGAGGTGTGGAGGCTTGGTTGCCTAATCTGGGAGGTTTTCAATGGGCCATTACCTCGAGCTTCCTCTCTTCGATCATTAGGAAAGGTATGTTCCTTAGATAATCCCATATCACAGTTAATCTTACAGTGTGTTTCTACTGTCTATACTAAACATTTGACCTGTGACATTGGTACCCTGTAAGATAGTGTTGTTTACAGACTGTTATGATGTTAGCAGTTCATGTACTGAAGAACATGTAGCAAGAAATACATTTATTCTTACATTCTTTACTTTGCAAAAAAGAACAAGGGGTTCTCTTTGGTCCCTACGAAGTTATTAACCATTATCTTAATTAGAATACAATAACAACTTACTTTAATCTAATATAGAGAACTAGAGTCACTTGGTTAATTTAAAAAAAAAATTGATTTTTCTGTTTTCACACCACATGCATCAAACAAAGACCTAAGATAAATTCAGTTTGTTTTTTTTTTAACATTGTTCCATTGTAGCTGTAACATACATTTTAAATTGCAGACATTTAAAAAAAAAAGTTCTAAATGTATCTTGTTGAAGCTTGCAGAACCCTGTAACAGACACTTTATTTTGTAAAGAACACAGAAACACGTGACTTATTTTACCGAGAGCAAAGATTGAACATGAAAAAGAGAAACTAGTCATGTACTTTGTTGAATGTTGTTAAGTGGGATTACACCACAGTGTGCTGTCTGCTCTATGCCAACAGGTTCCAAAGTCCCTGGTCCCCCATTACTGTGAGCTGGTGGGGGCCAACCCACGGGCTCGCCCCAATCCAGCTCGCTTCCTGCAGAACTGCAGGGCCCCAGGGGGATTCCTCAGCAACAGCTTTGTGGAAAGCAACCTTTTTCTAGAGGAAATCCAGGTTCATTAACATGCTTCAGTACATCATAACAGAGTTTTTTTTGTACAGAAATGTAACCAAATCAGTGAAGTCATATGCTATTGTGTTGAGTTATAGAAACAAATTGTTATGTGTGGTATCCATTTTTTTCTAAAACAACCATGTCCAGATTAAAGAGCCTGCTGAGAAGCAGCAGTTCTTCCAGGATCTCAGTGATAACTTGGACTCCTTCCCTGAGGACTTCTGCAAACACAAGGTCTTGCCTCAGCTGCTCACTGCCTTCGAGTTTGGAAATGCAGGAGCTGTTGTCCTCACACCACTCTTCAAGGTGAATCCTCATCTCTCATGTCAACTTCCATACATTAATATCATATGACATACCACAGCATGTACAAGCCTGTGAAGGCTGAGTACAACGAAACATAGACTCAGTCTTGCTTATGAGGCACAATTCATTTCCAATTAAAATCTCTACAAATTTCATTTTATAGCCTTGTTGATATGCTCTGTCTTCTTTACAGGTGGGGAAGTTTTTGTCAGCGGAGGAGTACCAACAGAAGATCATCCCTGTCATTGTGAAGATGTTTTCCTCCACAGACCGAGCCATGAGGATACGACTGCTGCAACAGGTATGTTCTCACAACAGGCTCCATTTCCCTTAGTCAATGAGTGTTTCTCATTGTGATTTAGTGAACATAATGGCAGTGTTTAAATGTCATTTTTATTTCTCCATGTGCCTCACAAAAAACCAAACTTTAAGGCTTTTCTATTGTTTAAGCAGTAAACTGAGGGTCTAACAGTATTCCTTCTCTCACAGATGGAACAGTTCATTCAGTATCTAAATGAAGCGGCCGTCAATTCCCAGATTTTCCCTCATGTTGTTCATGGATTCACAGACACCAACCCGGCCATCAGGGAGCAGACTGTTAAGGTAGTTTGCACATGTCAAACACAGCTATGAACCAGAAGGGTTAATTCTGTACAACTTCAGTCTTCGTACCAGATCTGTTTTGTCACTTCTGTCCTCTAGTCTATGTTGCTGCTGGCTCCCAAGCTGAACGAGACCAACTTGAACCAGGAGCTGATGCGTCACTTTGCCAGGCTGCAGGCACGAGATGAACAAGGCCCAATCCGCTGCAATACCACTGTCTGTCTGGGCAAGATTGCCTCCTACCTCAACGCTGGGGTAAAGAACATTAGTCACTGTCAAAAAGTGTTTTACATTAAATTAATGCTCAACCTAAAATTCAGAGAGGGTTTTGTTGAAAAGCATGGATTTGGTCATTCCTCTCTCCTCAGACTCGACAGCGTGTTCTGATATCTGCCTTCTCTCGAGCCACAAAGGACCCTTTTCCAGCGTCGCGTTCTGCCGGCGTGCTGGGATTCGCCGCCACCCACAACTATTACAGTGTAACAGAAATTGCTGCACGTATCCTACCCACCCTCTGTGCCATTACTGTTGACCCCGATAAGAGCGTCCGGGATCAGGTACTAATGACTAAACCCTTACATAGGACATTTTGCAGCAATGAAATATATAATTTTTTTGAGCCATTTTTGCGACAGAGATATGATAATTGGTTAACATGACATAATAAAGTCATGCAGACTAGACTGTCTCTGTAATTCAGTTGAAACTGACCTGTTACACATTCCTTGACAGTACATGTGGTACATTGCAACAACCAGTGTTAATTTTTACCCATAATATTTTTTGTGTCAACATTTAACTGGTTTATCTTAATGTTTATTTTGCTGTCAACGGAGTTTGCTGTTCTGTTTCTGATCAGCATGTGCTCTTCTCACGTACCTTCTTCAGGCATTCAAAGCCATAAAAAGTTTCCTTTTGAAACTTGAGACAGTATCAGAAGACCCCAGCAAGCTGGCCGAGATAGGTATGTACCACACTGAGCTGCAAGGACGAATAAAAGCTGGATTATGATGCACTAATGTTGTTGTGCCAAGGATCTCAAGGAAAAGAAATTTCACAGTTTTTGTCTGGTATAGTTTCTATTTCAAGATAGCATATGTAAAGTTCGTTTTTTAGCTTTATTTATTTTTTTCAGGCATCTTTATCAGTTCTAAACAACATCATCAAATCCTTTTTTGCCAGCCAGCATTTGAGGCACAAATATTACTTGGCAGCACTGATGCATGTAGTCATCCTGAAGGACAGTAAATGGTGTATCTCTCATTTCATATACTGATGCAGAGTGTGTTACAGAGAAATAAAAACAATAAAGGAAAACTAGACACGTGAAATAGTTAACAATAAAGGACATTTAAATCTTATGACAAGAAGTTTGTTATATTATGGGGCTGAACAGTGAAAAATAGTAAATTTTTTAAGTTTGACCCTAAATGTGGTCAGAATCAGGCCCTTTATGATGAAATTGGAAAAACAAATCACTGCTTCACCATGTTGTGTTTTAACTCATGGGGCAGGCTGGTTGTCCAACCCCAAATGTTTCAACTATCCAAGAAGTTTCATATGTGACAAGCATATCGTAGATGTACCTGAACCCCAATTTTATCAGCAGCAGAAAAAATGAGGGACAGGCTGATGATACAGTATTTCTCTTTATTTTTTCCTCCCCTCTCTGTCTTGCAGAAAAAGATGTAGCGTCTTGTGCCCAGCCTGCAGGTGTGTCCTCCAGCTGGGCCGGCTGGGCCGTGACCGGCATGTCCTCACTAACGTCTAAACTGATCCGTAATGCCCCGGGGACAGAAGGGGGAGCTGCAGCTGACGACAATGGACAGGCTAATGCCACAAGCCCAACAAACTCCCCCGATGGAACACCTGCACCCGGTACTGAACTGGAATATGTCTTACAGTATCCGTATGTGTAACCTCATCATCTCAGGTGCATTGCAATGTAGAAGAATTAATAGAGAGTATGTAACATTTCTTGCTTCTGTTTGTAGTCAGAGCACTTTAAACCCCACTCTCAGTTTAATAACTGAGGAAAAGAGCAGTGGAGAACTGAGCATGAGACTGCATTGAAGCTGCTGTGTGTTAATTCTTTTTTTAGTGTGTTGTTTATAGTTGTACTTTTGTATCTTTCTCAGATTCTGAAGCTAAAACTCCAGAAGCCTCTCTGACTCACCATGCTGCCTCTAGCCGTGCCAACCAATCACAGACTGTTGATGTGACAGACAATGATAACGAACCAATAGGAGACCGTTGGGATGATGATGAAGACTGGGGCAGTTTAGAGGTACAAGTTTATTGCTTTTAAAAAAAGGGAAAAATGTAAAATAAAGTGTTATTTTGAATCTCCCAAAATTTCTCATATCTCTCCTCTAAAGGAGCCAGATAAAACGCTGACTGAACCTGATGACTGGAATTCTGACTGGTCAGGAATGACGGCATCAAAAAAGAAGGCCAGTGATAGAGGAGTACGAGCCCTTAAAAAGTTCTTTTAAACACATAATATCACAAATATCTGTACCTAACTCCACTCATATTGTCACTACAAGGAATACTAACAGAAATGATACTAAAAGGCAGAATTTAACATTCCATGATCGCAAAAAATTTTGTCCTTGCATCCTCAGGTAGGCCGTTCGTCATCGTCTGTGGCTGTGAAAAAGCAGAGCTCTGACTGGAGCAGCTCAGGTTGGGATGCTGACGACAGCTGGTCCAATGAGAAAGAAGGCCAGGGTCAGAGTTCTGCAGGTGAGGAAGGCTGGGGCAACGACTGGGGCGAAGAGGAGACGGACACGACCTCCACTAATAAGACACTCCCCCTGCCTGAAGGGGTGCGGCTTGCGAGCGAGTACAACTGGGACAGCAGTAACACAGCCAAGGGGTCCAGTCAGAATGACCTGTTCGCCAACGTGTCACAGAGGAACACAGCCAGCACCACCACTGTCACGGTGAGAACAAAGGGACAGCAATATAAGAGCTGCAAATGAAATTACTGCAATTTGCAGGAGTGGAAAAAGTTTCTAGACCCCCTTAAAATTTTACATAATGTCAAATATTATTATTGAAAAATGAATTTTTTTGTGTTTCAAAAGGGGTGGCTGCATCACAGACATAAACAAATGTAGTTTGACAGTTTTAAACATCTTGGATGTGTTAACTGAAACCTCCAGCTTTGACCTTGATGGAACAGTGCACATGCAGTTGGCAGAGTTCAATGACTTAAGAGTGACTCTTAATGCAACATATCACAAATGTATGGAGTGTCTAAAAAATTTTTTCCACTGCTGTATATGCAATTCAAAGCCAGGCTAGCATTAATCTGCCTCCAGTGTATAGCTGTCCAAGACTGCAAGCAAGGGTTTGTGTTTTAGACTAAAAGCATTTGATCTGCAGGCTCTAGTTTTATAATTATGATCTGGATATTAAAAGTCTCAGATGAAAGGCAAATAAGTGAATGTACCCAAATGTCAGACTATTGATCAGTTTGACTTGTAGCTCTGAGAAGGACAAATAAGTAATTTAGGAATTGTTAAAAGCATTCTCGTCAGACTGTGTGTTGTAAATTTTTTTCCACATCAGGCTGGAGACGGCTGGAGCGCGGAGGCAACAGGAGACTGGGGAGCTGAGGACAGCTGGGAGTCTGTAGACGGAAGCCAGGGTAAGCATCTGAGCTGAACTTCAATTAAAATGCAAACCTTTGTTTGTACAGAATGAGCTGTAAATAGGTGCTACAGTTACAGTCTTCATTCACATCTGAGCTTTATAGGGTTTCTGTGGGGTCTGATTTAAGGCATTTAGGCAGTATACTTTAGGTATACAGGCTTTAGACCTCGATGGGAAATGATGCTTGTTATTGCTTTCCACTAGGTCTTAGCAAAGCTGAGTTGTCAAAGAAGAAACGGGAGGAGAGGAGGAAAGAGCTGGAGGCTAAACGGGCTGAACGCAAAGCTGCTAAAGGACCATTAAAACTGGGTGCACGCAAACTAGACTGAGGGACATCAGTTGAAAGATGAAGGAGCGGATGTGGAGCGAAGAAAAAAACTACATCAACTGGACCCCGAGATGGAGGTTTGACATTCCACAGGTAAAGGACCAGAGAGAAGTGTAGGTGATGAATAAATACTGTGAACCTGTCGACAGTCCCTACAACGGAGGAGGCTTCTTGGCTGAGCAAAACCATCCAAAACCATGCTGGTCAGTAGACCTTCAGCCCTGGGACTGTCTGCCTGTGTACAGTAGGGAAAAGACGCAGTTACAAAAGAACTACTGATGATGGCAGAGCTGAAACAGGCAGAGGATGGAAGCAGAAAAAGCAGCACTCCATACAGCAAAGGCCTAAGTTGATGACCCTAAATGAACCCCTCTGTTTTTTTAACACAGAAGTCAAAAACTTGCCATTGTACATGTACATAAAGGAGCATCTTGTCCTACAATGACATGAAAAATGACACTTTAAAATGGAGAAATATACAGTATACATATATCTAAGAATTTCAGAGTCAAACGTATTATTATACTGAATGTTTTCAGTTTACTTACACACACCAACAGAATGGAAATGAATGTTTTAGTTCAACTGTCACAGAATGACTTTTATTCAGTCCATGCATGCACTGTATTTGTGTGGCCTAACAAAATGTTCATGACAAAGGATCAAATGTTGACTTTGCTTTGCACACACAACACTGTATTTTATTGAACTGGCCTGACATGCAATGCGGTTCACATCTGCTAATGGGTAACATGCACTGCAGACACATTGACAAGTAGCTGAGCCACTGACAAGTGGTTCATCTGAAGCTGGAAAAAAGCATTTCTAAGGGAAAGTCAGTTTGTGTATTTACTTGCATTTTCTTGTGTCATGAAATATAGTGCTGTGATGGGAATTTATGTAAACAAAGATTTTATTTTGAAGTATTTTAAAGGTTTCGTTACGCATCTGGTCCTGTGTGATCGCACAGATGCCACCATAACCCATCTGAGTCACTGAAGACAGATTTACTCTCTAATATTGGACACTGTCAGGGTAAAAGAATTTCTTTTGCTCTTTTATTTGTGCCTTTATTTAATCACAGTTTCCCTCTGAGGGATCACATCCAACAGCTAAAGAAAAGTGGACCTGAAATGTTTCATAGCAGCTGATTATGTGTTTTTCTCAAATCACTTCCCTGTCTGTGCTGGACATGGCATTGTTAGATTTGGTACAACATGAAATGCTGTATAAATAAGCAAACTGACACAATCAGCAGCTGTGAGCTAATGGATCTAATGAGCTGGTGTGGGTTGGTCATGTCAGGTAAGGAACTTCAGGAAGCTGAGAAGTGTTTTGTTTTCTACAGAAAATCCAAATCATGTAGCATGTGAGCTATACTAAAATAAAAACAACATAAAATTCTATATTTTGTACATTTAATGATGTCTATATTGCAGGTAATTTCATTATTCCTAAATTATAACTACTCAAAATCATGGACAGCTAAGGATGGGAACCAATGGCATTATCGACTCAGTATCAGTTGTTTCAGTGATTCTGATCAGTTTTCTATGGGGGAATTCCCATGTTAAGTAGGAAGAGGTTTCAGTATAATAATGTTTCCACACCTGTTTTAAATGACACAAATTGCTGTTTACACTGTTCTCAACTTTATTTGTGACATTATGCCACTGTTTTTTCTTCTTTGACATAATTTGTTTCAAGTTTCCAGCTGCAAAGATGAGTTTCATGCAGCTGTCAGAAGCATAGAAGTATTAACAGAAGGAATCGATGTTCAGAAGCGCACGATATTGATTGTTGACAGTTTGGAACAGGTGGATTGTTTACATCCCTATGTGTAAGTAAGGGTTTAGGGCAACGATACTCATCTTATGACTGATAGGCTAAGTCCACGATCAATCATTTCTACTTCACAATACAATGAAATTTGAACCCAAATAAACAAGGTATAAGTGGTTCAGAGAAAAGATGGATAGATGGAACCAAATATGTTAACAAAGCAAATAAACATAAAATGCAGTTGCAACTAACATCTGTGGTAAAGTATCTGATTTATCTGTCATGTCTAATTTACTTATTTTACTTAAAAGGTTGATTTGAAGTAACAACTAGATTTCAGTTGTATCCTCTTTGGTGTCTCCTGTTGGCGATGAATGGTTAGTTTTAGGTTTCAATATGAGCTGCACAGAACAGCATGATGCCGTCTACCATCATCATCATCAGCTGACAGTTGGAACATGCAAGAGTTAGAATTGATCTGTGGTGTGGTCACTCTGTTAGCACTAGAAATACATATCTCATCCACTTCCAGTCCAGCATTTACATTTTTTTTCTTTATGAAGCAGTGTTTCCCACAGAATTGGATATAACATATGGCGAGGTTCACAGTGTTAGTTAATGCAGTATTTAGTACTTTATTTGGAAGTAAAAGAATAATAGAATAATGCTATCTTCTCTTTGTACAGTTTGATATTAGCCACATTAATGTAAAACCATAAGTGTGGGGTGAGTGAACACAGCAGCAAAACCTTTGTTTACTGCATTAGTCGACTGGAGTTGAATCAGATGAGACTGAAACCACATTCCCATACATTAAATGACCATTTACATATGTAGTGATGGGTCACTGGGCTATAGTGATGGAACGACACAAGTTCATAAAACTGTAAACACAAGGCCATTCACCAAACACTGTCAGTAGGGCAAACGCAAAGACTTCAGTTTAATTTTACAGAGTGAATACATGAATAACTAATGGATAGTTTCAGCAGATCCAAGTGTGAGCCTTGAGCTGAAGCCCACAGAGAACCACAAATCCACTGGGTAAAAGCCACTGACAAAAAGTGTTCAATGAGTGAAGTCACAGGCAGTGGAAAATATCAGAGTTGTGCAGAAAACATCCTTTCAACACTGCCATCATGTGACCATCTGATGTAGCTGTGGAACAGATCAGTGTTTTCAATGTCTTTTGCTGGTGTTGTGGCTCAGAGAGGAGTGAACTGAATACTGATTAAGTATATATTAATATACATTATTACAAGTTAATAAAAGTGACCAAAAGGACTATCTAACTACATTGTGAGATATTAACACAAATTTTTGTTAAACAGTTAAAAAAAAAAGAGAGAAAGTAGTTACTCCTTAGAGGTGTATTGGAATTAGTCCCCACCTCTGTCTCCTCTCAGTTGAAGGTGTTCAGAAAATGCATTAAAGCATTTTAAATGAGCTTATCTGTGACAGAGAAGGTCGTGGGTTCAGTTCCAGCGCAGACCAGCCTGAGTCTTTCTGTGTGGAGTTTGTTCTCAGGGTACTCCAGCTTCCTCCCAACATCCAAAGACTTTATTAGGGTAACTGTTCAATCTAAATAGCCCATAGGTGCTAATGTGAGAGTGAATGGTGGTTTGTCTGTATATGTCAGCCCTTTGATGAACTGACATGTCCAGAGTCAACCCCACCCTTACCCAGAGGAAGCTTTGATAGGCCCCAGCACACACACCCCCCCCCCCCCGACCCTCAGGAATAAGCAGTTCAGAAAATGTATTAAAATAATAAAATGGAAGGATTTTCTGTAACACTTACACCATGTACAGCCAGGTCCCTATGTATTTTGACCGTGACACAAATTTTGGTCAAGTCAGTCACCTGATCTCAGCCCAATAGAGCAGTTTTTCCAATTGCTTTGCTTATAGTTTGCCCAATTACTTTTGATTTAAATCTGGCGGTCTATACTTCAGTCACATCATGTCCCACCATGGTTTTGTTGCTATGCAAATACTTATGAACCTGACTGTATAGATTTCTGATATTATTATTATTATTATTGGTTATGGCATTGGCTTTTATCCCTCCAGTTCAGCCCAACAGTCCTACCTCAGCATCAGTTAACAGTTGTCTGATGGGAATTTTTTCTGTGAGCGGCTGTAGAAAGACACTGAGGCTGATGAAAACTGGGGAGAATCTCTGGGTGTTTTACACAAGAAACATTTGCTTAAATGAACTTCTGAGATCAGATTGCTTAATACACACTAAAGAATCTTATTCTGAATGAACTTCCCATTGTATAAAATTATAATAATGGATAAGATTTCAGTGTGAGTGACACTGGGGGAAGTGTCTTGCCCAAGGACACAATGGCAGATGACATGACTAGGACAGAGTGGGATTTGAACCTCCAGCCATTTCAGTTATTGGACAATCCACTCTACCTCCTGAGCCACAGCCAGCCACCATTATGAAGAACAAAAAGAACCGCCCTCACAGACAGATTCATCTTCTCTCCTGCCATTAATACTAAGCAAACTAGAAAAGCACTTGGAGAGCGCAGACCTCCGCCAAGGCAGATCAGTGCCCCCCCGATCACCACCAAAAGTTAATCATTTGTTCCTTGTGCCAGTATCAACATTTCCTGAAATTTTCATCCAAATCCATCCATAACTTTTTGAGTTATCTTGCACACGGACAGACAGACAGACAGACAAACCAACACTGGCAAAAACATAACGTCCTTGGCGGAGGTAATGAATAGAACTACATGGCGTGTTTCAGCTTTTCTCCAAATAACACAGAGAAATACACCAGTAATGTTGGAGAAGAAGAATTTCACCAAATATGAAATTGATGTTGTTGTATCAGACCACCAACTAAAATTAAAAAGTGTTTTTCATTTTATTTAGTGGTCTAAGTAATAAAAGAAAAAATATAGTGTCATAGGTTCAATTAGTGCAATATGTTTAGGGTATTAAACATTGTGATGCCAGAGCACAGGATGCAGTCATGAAGAGCTGCATCCAACTGAAAAAATGTCAGCTTCATTTAACTTTGAACGGCTTCTTAGTGCTGATGTTTTTGATTTAATCTGGAATTGTATTGTAAATTTTCATTTTGTGTAATATTGACATGATTCACATTTCTCACCCCCATAAGGAGTTTAGGGAAAAAGTACATGCTGACTATTTCTAATTCTCAATGGAGTCCTTATGTCAGTCCTTACATCAAACTAATTTAGTTAGAAAGCCAGTGCAACTGTCAGAGAAACAGATTTTATCATCAATATTCCCAACCAACAAAGTCAAACCAAGTTTCAATGATTCCTGTAATCAAAGCAAAGGTGGCCCAATTCAGTGCTGTATGTAGGACTTCTTTGTTGACTAGGTAGTATTCTTTCTCTGTAGAAAACCATAAACTCCAATAAGATTCACTGATAAAAATATATTCAGGGAGAAGGGTCAGAAAATGTTTTGTGCAGTTACATCACTGTTCAGGTCAAATGAAAGTACAGCCTCTCAACACTGCCATCATGTGACCATTAGATATAGTAGTGGAAAAGATCAATGTACTCTTTATTTTGTATTTTGGCCTCTAGATGAGTGAACTGAATATAAATATCAGCAAAGTAGGTATAAATGTGTCTAAATGAAGTTATTACATTATATGGAGATATTAATAGTCGATAAAAGTGAATGAAAGGTAAACCATTAAAACTGAAAGAAATATCCACACTTTATATTAACACAAATTGTTTATTTAAAACAATTAAATGCCAGAAGAAGAGAAAGCATTTTAAATTCAACTTACTCAATCATTTATATCAAAACTGCATGTTCTCCACCACATTCAGTCCATCTTTCCTTTCAAGTCAAACCATTCATACTATAAATTCTAAAGTAATATGTAGGATATCACATATTTTCAGAAAAAAAAATGTGACTAGTTTATAGCTTATCAGGCATTGGGTAGCTGCTGCCATATAGTGCACTTAAAGACAGTTGTTTTTAGAGGGTAAATTCTTTCAATAGCATCTGTCAAATTTTAAGTTAAATTTTCATTTACAGTTTAAAACACCCTGTATTATGAAAGTAAGTAGTGTTCTGAATTTCATATTAAAAAACAGTGGTATTTCAGCTTGGCACCTTCAGTAGTGGAAATGCTTCTTGTGCTTATATGTGTTGTTTTTGTAAATTGTAAAAAATGTTACAGAAAAATGTAACACCTTGATCCCATCCAACCAGTACGACAATGTAAGCAAAATCAAAGATGGCACGAAGGAAAGATGGAGGTCAAGTTGATTAGATGAGGAAAAACTAACAAAAAAAATCAACAAATCACAGCCGAACTGACAGATTCCTGCATGTGACTGGCTGTTATCTACCAGTGAGCCTGATTATATGCACTTACTAACTTTTGTTGGTGATGTGTTAATGAACCCCCTGACCATGTGACCCTGGACAGTGATCACTCTGTGTTCCGGTTTTCCTTTTTGCTGCCTCCAAACAGAGCCCCTGCCAGAGCCACAATGCCAAGACCCACAGCCGCAGCCACACCTGCTATCATGACCGCCTCTCCTGCCTGACGTACCTGCAGAGACAAAAAAAAACAAAAAAAACCCCACACATTAGAGGAGGCCTAAATGAAAGTAGAAGTTCTATAGAGGAGAAGAAATACTGATTAAACTTATTTCAAGCTTTTGTACCCAACAACAAAACTAAACGTTTTAGTTCAGATGGTCAGATGCAGCTGAGTCTGTGCTCACCGGGAGCATCACCGCCTGGTACGGCAGCTGTACTGCCCAGGACGGGAAAGCTCTTCACAGAGTGTTCTGCTGTGCTGAACGTACCACCAGGACAGCACTGCCCACCCTGCAGGAGATCTTCACCAGACAGTGCACCACCAGAGCCAGAAAGATATTGAAGGACATTCACCACCCTGGCAATAAACTTTTCCAGTGGCTGCTGTCTGGCAAACGACTCCGTTCCTGCATGGCTGAAACCGAGAGGCTGAGGAAGAGCTTTTCCCCAGGCCATCAGGATGCTGAACTTTCAACCCCCAACATAACACTCAGCCCCCCACAAAACCATTCTCATTCTCACACACAGCTTTCCAAATTGCACATATTGCAACATACTACTGGCTGTTTACACTGTATGTATGCTTACATGTCCATATGTATATTTTAGATTATATTTAATGTATATTTTACATTTTATCTTATTGTTATGCACAGTTTGCACAGGGGTGCTTGTTGCAATTTCATTTCACCGTGAGTGCACCTGTACATCCACACATGACAAATAAAGATCTTGAGATGCCTCCTTCAAACATTCTGTTCCTGATCCACCTACAGTCTTTCTGCCTCTCCTTTAGCAGCCCCATCATGTTCATAATCAGGCATAGAGTAGTGCATAGATACAACAATGGAAAAGTTTTTGGACCCCCCCCCCATGCATTTGTAATGTATCGCATTAAGAATCACTCTTCAGTCACAGAACTTTAGCAAGTACTGTTCCATTCTCTAAACCCACATGCTCCCTTCTGCACATGCTCTGTTCTTTTAAGATCAAAACTGGATGTTTCAGTAAGATAATGAAACACATCCAGGGCATGACACGTTCAAACTGTCAAGAACTTAGTTTTGTCATTTTTTCTTGTTAACAAACCAAAAAAATATCATTTCCATTATTTCAAGATTTGAGATGGTGTAAAATTCTAAGGGTTTCCGAAAACGTTTTGCCACAACTGTAGTGTGTTCTGAATGTGCTGAAAAATGAACAATCTAATCTTGTTCATTTAATCTTTGCTAAACAAATTGTCTGCTCTACCTTATCTAACTTTATCCTGACCGCACCCTCTTTTTTCAGTCCTCTCCTTAAAAGTAAAGTGGATGCCTGAGCATGTTTCCACTGACCTGCCGTGACTCAGCCTTTCCATAGCGCAGCTCGTTGGCGAAGTGTTCACAATTCCCCCTGAAGACGCAGTAGGGCAGCTCCTGGCCCACCCGTGCCCTTGCCTCCCTCACAATGACACGAACACAGCGAGGTTTGTACTCTTTGTCCAGGCTGTTGTTGATTTTCCACTGGTTGGTTCCCACCACATCCCACAGCTCCTCTTCCTTCACAATGGCCTTCTCCGCTAAGACAGACATCATACTGCTGGCACCTGCACCTGGAACCTCAGCTGAGGATAGATGGATAACAAAACGGGCATATTCACATATGTTTTAAGTATTCTGGTATTTTTCATGTGGGTCTTATTCAGTATTTTGTTCTGGCAGTACTGATGTGTCACATGGGGAAACTCACATGGTGGTGCCAAGTGAACCACAAAGCCATCACCAACGTACACTGCCCAGTGCTGATATGAGCCACGGAAGATTTCTATCAAGTCTCCAGGATTGGGCTTTTCATCATACTTGGATTATAAGACAAAGAACAACATGTTTTAACTTGCAACAGTCTGTGTTTAGCAATAATGTGATGCACTTGACCTGACTGGCCTTGACATAACAGTGGTTAAATCAAGATAAGATCAGACATTTTTTATGTAATGAAAGAATACCTTGACAATACACTTTTGTTGCTGAGTTTATGAGGATATACAATAACTATGATAAAACATGACAAGACAAAAAAACATTTCCATTCTTTCATATTTCAAAATAGTGATGAATTTCTGTACCAGAGTTGGAGCCATGTCAGAGTCTGTTTTGTCTGTAGTCGTATAAACCAAATTGGTTTCACTTTCCAGTTGAAGCAGCACCTGTAGGAACATTTATGAGCAAACATTATATAATACTGAGAGGTGACTACTGACTTTAACTAATGTGTAGTTGTTCATGTTGTCTAATGAGAAATGTCAGTAAAGGGGGCATTTCAAACTTTCATTTTCCTCCTAGTAACAATGTAAATAAACATAACAGGACAGAAGTCAAATTGTTTTACTTTCACTTTTGCTTGTGCTGTTGTGAAAAACACATTGTCTTTTTTTTTTTTAAATTACAAAACACCACACCACTCTATGTGATTAAAAGCATTTTATTAATGCTATTACAACTATAAAAATGTGTAAATAAATATATGCACAAATCCAACAGTATTTTACAAGTATCTATAAATATTGTTGATAAATTATTAATTTCTACACAGTCATCATATGAAACCTATAGGCTACACGTGTACACTGATCAGCCAAAACATTCTAACCACTGACAGGAGAAGTGGTAGTAATGTTATTTCACTACAGTGGTAGCTTTCACTGGGTTTGATATATTAGACAGCAGCTGAACATTTAGTCCTCAAAGCTGATGTGTTGGAAGTAGAAAAATTATCAACATAAGGAACTGAGTGACTTTGACCAGAGCATCTCCACAACTGTAGGTGTTGTTGGGTGTTCCTGGTCTGCAGTGGTTAGTACTGACTAAAAATGGACTAAGGAAGTCACCCCACTCTCAGGACAATTGATTATCTGGGGGAGGTTCTGGACAAATAAATCTGATCCATGAAGGTCTCTCTCCTTCCAGGACTTCAAGGATCTGCTCTTGGTCCTGATACTACAGTACACCTTCATAGGACTGGTGGAGTCTAGACCTCAGGTCAGGGCTGTTTTTATGGATAAGGGGGGACCTACACAAGATTAGACACATGTTATGCTCTCATAGCATCTTATCTCTATTGGTCAAGATCTGGTTGTTGTTCTTTAGGCCACTTTTGGTAGGTACGAACCACTTTACATTGGGAATGAACAATAAGATCTGGAAATGTTCTGACCCATCACAGTTTCTCCTTTGTCAGTTGCTCAGATCCCTACTCTTACCCATTTCAACTTCTAGGTCTACATGTTCACTTGCTGCCTAATAAATCCCACCCACTTACAGATCCCATAGTAATGAGATAATCCATATTCCTATCTCTTTGTCTGTCAGTGGTCAGCATGTTACAGCTGGTCAGTGTCAGTGGTTGAGTGTGGAAGGTAACATTAGCATGTATGACAACAGAGCAGCAGGGGATGACTGCCAGTTACCAAAAACACTCCATTTCAGATCAATTTCATGTAATTATATAGCGTAACTTAGATTTGCACCAGCCTTGAAATCTTCAGAAATAGTTTGTATCGGCTAAGTAATAAATGTCTTATTTGGGTTTTACGAGCCACGTACACGGACATAAACGTCCACAGCTACAGAATTAGCTTGAACTATGTTTAGGTTACGTCACCCGAGACGCAGTAGCAGTTAAGCTAGCTGTACATAAGACTGTAAAACTGAAAAACACAGCTGACATTACAGACAAGGTTCAACAACCGTCCTCTTACCTTAAGCGCTTTAGCTCAACTTGTTTTTCTGTCGGAAACACCGACACCAAAGATCAGCTGTCAGTGATCAGCTGATGGTGAACCGGAGAATTTCACAATAAAACCCTTCATCCACAAATACACTTATTTATTTATTTATTTATTTATTTATTTATTTATTTATTTATTACCCCGCCTTCCGAAGGGGACGCAAGGGGTATTGTTTTTGGTTCGGTTTGTTTGTTTCTTTGTTTAACACAAAACTATTGGTTAAATTCATACCATATTTGGTTTATAGATTGCCAGTGACCCAGATATATTTTGGGAACAGTAGGTTAAAGTTCCAAATTTTTTAAATGAATGTTTAAAATGTTTTCCCCCCTATTTACTTATAATGGGTGAAATTTCAAACATCAAAGTGACCAAGAATTCTACATTTTGGGAAAAGTAGGTCAAAGCCCCCCCCCCAATTTACTTATAATGGGCGAAATTTCAAATGTCTGTAGGAGCAAAACTATTGGTTGAATTCATACCAAATTGGGTTTAAAGATTGCCAGTGACCTGCAATAGTTACATTCTGGGAAAAGTTGGTGTACTTCAAATTTTAATATCGTTGGCTTCCTGATAAAACCTGCTATGTGAGTTTTGGCAAATTTTACAGGAGAAAGAAAAAACTGTTTATGTAACAGGAAACTGTGAAATATGTCAAAAAGTATCTGTTCCTTTAATGTTGGTACTTATGATGGAAATGTTAACAAGTTTCACAGGACACTGAAATTTGAAGCTATAATAGGGGAGATAGCAGGTTTTTTTATTCCCACCAAAAAGTCACTTAGCTGGTTTTATCAGGAAGCTGACGAACTGAATTATATATCTATATATATCTATATATATATATCTCTTATTTAATATCTATATTATATTTAGTCTCTATAATATATATCTATATATATATATATATATATCTATATATAATATATATCTATATATATATTTTATTTTTTATTTTTTATTTATTTTTTTTTTCTTCTCCACTTTACATATAATGGGTGAAATTTCAAATGTCTCTAAAAACATCAATTTTGTTCAGTTTACTTCATACTTGCCACATTATAGAGGCATTGATATGCGACATCAGCACATGCATAGACATATGCCATCAGCTGGATCATGTCAAATAGTTTACAAACATGGACAGGGGCAGGGTTGTTGTGTCTGGCAACCACTTGTTTATTTATTTGTCCTTTTTAAGACCTAGAACTGTTTTTTGTAATCAACTTTCTTGGTCAAATTTTCTTTGCCAATTTTTCTTTCTTGGTGATTTATCACTATTTATTATCTACTTATTCTAAAATTATCCTCTGCATTTTTACATTTTTCAGCGAAATCTGATATTTTCCTATATTTAGTTTACTGCTCATGTAGATGTTCATAAAGCTCAGAGTAAATTTCATAGGTTATTATATCAGAATATATATACTATATATTATATTAGATATATATGTATTATATATATATATTATATATATACATATATACTACTACACACACACACACACACACACAAACACACACACCCACAGGGGGGGAAGCAAAATTTACAATGAACATTTAGTTGTTTTTTCTCAGCTGCACTACGTCAAATTGTTTTGAAACCAAACATATATGAGTCATAATCATACCTAACACTATCCATACCCCTTTCAGAAAATTTTGCCCATAATGAGTAATCAGGAAAGCAGACGTCAAAGAGTGTGTGATTTGCTGAATGCACTCGTCACACCAAAGGAGATTTCAAAATAGTTGGAGTGTCCCATAAAGACTGTTTATAATGTACAGAAGAGAATGACTATGAGCAAAACTATTACGAGAAAGTCTGGAGATACTATTAAAGAAGGAATGGGAGAAGTTGTCACCACGAAAATTCAGAACACTTGCGCAAGTTTTAGGAAGCGTGTGAGGCAGTTATTGAGAAAGAAGGAGGACACATAGAATAAAAACATTTTCTATTATGTACATTTTCTTGTGGCAAATAAATTCACGACTTTCAATAAACTAATTGGTCATACACACTGTCTTTCAATCCCTGCCTCAAAATATTGTAAATTTTGCTTCCCCACCCTGTATATTTATTTATTTATTTATTTATTTATACACACACACACACACACACACACACACACACACACACACACACACCACACACACAACACACACACACACACACACACCAATATTTTGGAGCAAAAAGTAGCTGATCATTAATAGAACCAGGTGTGGTGGGAAGAAAGAAATACCTAAGACATGCAAGATACTGGTCCTCGGGAGCCGGAGTTGCCTACTCTGAAGTCCAAGTACAGCAGACTAGCTCAATACCCCACTGCCACTAGGTGTCGCCATTGTCAGAAGCTGCTGAGTCACTTTACATTTTGAAAGCGGAGAAGAAGACGAATTTCCGGTTTCGGAGCGCCCTTTCGTAGTATTTTGTCCTGGCTTTTGACAGAAATTTTCAACACAAAGCTGTCATCATGCCCTCGTCGAGCACATGACCAAGAGGTGAATTTGATGTGACCGCTTTAATGTTAAAAGACCAAGCGATGTCTGCGGTTGTTTGACGGGAATCCGCTGAAAGCGATTGCAGAGCTCACACACTCACACACCGCAGGCTGCTCTGAGGTGAGTGAAGAGGAACACTGACAACACATTCACACAACAAAGTCAGATCAGTACACGGATACTCTTAACCTAAGTTATGTGATCCCATAGGAAATGCCTATAAGTGAACTCAGATGTATTTGTTAGTAATTAATTGCGCCATGCAGACGTTGAAACTTTATATTTTAAACAATGGATGTTGAAGTTTTATTGACCACTCGTTAAGTGAACAGATTTTTATTTATTTATTTATTTATTTATACATACAAATGATGTTTAAGGGGTGGAATATAAGGTTGAAAGGTTTCCCCCGCCCAAAATCTTTGGAGTACTCTGCTGTTTTAATCTGACCAACACCATGAAACACTTGATTGAGGGGTAGCGTGTAGGCTAATAAATAATTTATAGGATATATCCTATTTTGCAAATGTTTTAAACAGGTTCTAATATTTTTGGTAAAAATGAATGTATTGTAAAATGTATCTATGTTTACGTAAAATTAAAAATATGTTATATTTGTGACAGCAATGTTGTGATTTGAAGCAATGCTTGAATAAATGAAATGTTTTAACGAGTTAATTGATATTGAGTGCCATAAAATAACTTAGCATTAATTTGAGAACATAAAGTTTATGTACTTTTAATGTGCAAATGTCTAAACTGGTGAAAGCATTGGTCCTTTTTTGTCATTTGTTATATGCAGTTATTATAGTTTTCACTGTTGTTCAGACTAATCAAGGACTTAAATTGAAGATGTCACATTTTTTTAATGGCATTTTTACACGAAGTAGCTAATCAATGCAACAATCCTTGGATTAGAAATGATAAAGAGCATAGCAGCAAAACAAACATCTTATTGGTAAATAAATTTCTCTCATGCAGCTGTCTGTTACTCCTCTTCTGTTGTCCTCTAGTGCCCGGAGCTGTCCCAGGAGATCAAATCTTTCATCAATGGTGTAGATACTGTCAGGGTAGAAAACTCAGTGTACGGGAACATGCTCGCTGTGCTGTACGCCTGCTGCGTTCAGCTCCCGGCCTGTAGAGGTAGCAGTGCTGGAGCATCTGAGGGGCGTGTATGATGAACATGTCTCAGCTTTCCTGCACAACCTGGAGACAGAGGGAGATTGCCAGCTCTGGGGTCAGCACCACCTGGAGGACATCATACAGGTAAGACCTAATGCCATAGCTTAAAAATTAGTATGTGAAGGAAATACTGAAAGGTTAAAGATTAAAACAGTGGGCAGTTCTTCCTTAATCATCATACATTTTGGTTCAGTTGTTTTAACTTGAAAACTCAAATGATATGAGGTTTCCAATGCTAAATTGTGAGAGACATTTGATGAATTCAGGTTCATTGGTGCTCAGGAAAAGAAAAAGTGTGTGAATCGGTTCTCAGATGAATTATGATGCTAAATCAATATTTGTTCATTTAGAGGTCTGATGTTGGTTAAACCTTACAAATAAGAAAAAAAATATTGGTTTAATTCAGATAACAGTATCTATTAATGAAAGAAGAATGACTGATATTAAAGTAGCAATCTGAAAGATTTAGATTTTATTGTCTTTGGTGGCCCCTACTGGTGAAAAGTAATAATTACAGTAATTGCTTTGTTTCCAAGCGATTGGTCTTTGAACTACAATTCGGTTATGATATGGCATCATCATCAATCAGCTGACAAATGCACAAAACCAAAGTGATTGCAGTTATCCCCTTGAATTAGATCTTTGGTGAGCTGAGTCCATGCTTTCAGCACTTGAAGTGTTTGAATAGTCCACTGTAAGTCCAGCATTCATATTTTTTTAGTGTATGAAGTGGCATATCCAACAGAATTTGATACGGCATTGATTCATGCTGTTCTTGAGCCTGTGGACAACAATGATGTGTGTTCCAACCCACTAAAGTCTAATTTCACCAGCCACTGACACATAAAAATGTAGTAGAAACAGAAATTGCAATAGAATCTTCATCTCTTTCCACGCAGTTTCATTTGACCTAAAGGGAGAGTTTTACCTTTTTCTGTCATTTATTGTGAGGCAGAAGTATTGCACTGAAAAATTATTCAAATAATAGTTGAAATTGCAAACAACCAAGAGCCACAAAATACCATCATAAATAGAGTATCGTGGTGCTACAAAGATGTCTCAGCTTACAAATCATATTCTCCAAATATACGGGAATGGTCATGCTGAGATTAGATCACAGAAATATTTGTATACTTTTGTGAGTCATTTCAGTAGAAATTAAATGGCAAACTATTAAAATTACTGCTCAAATGTAAATGTAAGCATATTGTGACTTTTTGTTCATTGTTAGCTCTTAAGGTTTAGTAAATCTTCTGTTTCTGTTTGTCTGCAGGAGGTTCATGGTGTGCTTTCTGAGTTCATCTGCCTCAACCCACGGGCCTGGGGCCCCGTTGGTGTCAGCCTGGGCAGTAGACTTACTTGGGCCAGCTGAGCAGCAAGCATGCTGGGCGCAGAGTAGCCCCTCACTCCTCAAGTCTGAATGAGTTACTCCAGCTCTGATGTTCCTGTGCAGCCACGCGGTCCCTCATGGACGGCCTACTCCCAGTGCTTGGCTGCCCATGCTGGCCTGGTGTCCTGATGCCTGTGTGGATGCCTTGTTGGACACCTCAGTTCAACACTCTCCCCATTTTGATTGGGTGGTGGCTCACATTGGCTCTGCCTTCCCAGGGACAATTATCAGCAGAGTCTTGGCCTGTGGACTCAAAGATTTCTGCTCTCATGGTGCCCAAGACCAAGGGCTGGTGGTGATGGGAGTAGATATAGGCAGCAGAGTGCCTAAGATTGGCTCTGTGGTGGGAATTCTTGGTCACCTTGCAGCACACCATTCAGATAGTATTCGGAAAGAACTGCTGAGAATGTTCCAGGAAAGTCTGACCCCATCAAGTCCTCTGTCTCCAACATCATCGTCCACCTCCTGGGAGACGTCCCCTCAGCTCCGCAGAGCTGCAGTACCATTTCTTCTCCAACTGGCTGCCATGTCTCCTAACCTCTTTGGCGCTGTATCTGCAGAGCTGGTGGAGCTTCTTCGTCCACCGGTCCTGCTCCAGCTCCAGGGCATACTGCAGGGTCTTCCCAGGGAGGAACTGGATAACATGCTGGGGCTAGCTGTCCATCTTATTAGTCAGAGCCCAACAGGTGGGGCCCGGATCCTTCGCTTTCTGGCAGATACAGCAACGCCAGCCTCTGTTATCATCTCTGGCCCGACACCCTCCCCACATGAAGGAGTTAGAGAGGGATGTGACCGCCTGCTTCAGATGCTGCTTCTCCATCTCCATAAACTGGTCTTCAACCGCTCAGATGGAGCAGAAGGCAACCCCACCACTCAGCTTCCTCCCAGGCCCAAAGGGTCATCCCCTTCTTAGAGGAGCTTCAGATCTCATGTAGGGGAGCTTTGTGCTGAGACGCTGCGACTGGAGAGAAAGCGTCATCTCTGGCTGCACCAGTTGCTGTGCTTGCTATCGGTGTATGGGGGCCCCAGTGTGGCTACAGAGGCCCTGTGCCAGCTTCTTACCCAGGCCCCGAAACCCAGAGGAGCTGGCTTTTAGCGTGGCAGCTCCATACTACGCTCTCCTCTTGCATGTAGGTCTCATTCCCAGCTGCAGTAGCCCGCTCTGTAGCCCAGATCCATACGCATTACCCTGGGCCCCCGGCAGCTGAGGCAGCTGCTGCTCAACCTGGCTGCAAGCAATTCAGAGCCAGGATGAGGAGAGAAAAGGAAGCAGCAGGACCCCCAGTCTCCTCCATGGCAAGTCCAGGTGGGCTCTGGCAGTCTCAGGGACACCTCCATGATTTTGGCCCCTCCTTCTCCATGGTGACCCGGCTGTATCTCATGCAGCCGTGCGCCTCTTGTCCTGTAGCCCCCTCCCTCGCACCTCATCACCAGCCCACTTGCTCCTGCTGTCACGTGCTTGCTGTCACTCATTTCTTTTTGGCACTGCGCAGGCGAGGAGAAGGAGGGAAAGTAGGGAGGGACATGCGGACAGGCGAGTGAGGCGGTGAATTGTTCAGTCCTGCTTCTGTCCCGTTCGCAGCCTACTCTCCCCTTACTCTCAAGGCAGTACTTCAGCAGCTGGTATGAGGGCGCTTTACATAAAGGCAATGCTGACCTGTTTGGAGGGCAGATTGCAGACATGTCCGGTGCTCCTGTGGTTTCCCCATCTGTGTCCCCTGACCTCGGAGCCTCACTGCTGGACATCAACTGTCGGTTTGGTACCACAGTCAATTTTTCTGGGAGTGTATGGTCCGTGTTTCATGCTGGGGTTATCGGCAAGGGGCTAAAGGTTCGCACTTCCATCTCATTGCCTGACCCATCTGGAGTCATACAGGTAAGTGATACATTATTAAGTTACCACAGGATCAGTTAACATGTGAATTCAGACTGTTACAGTCAAAGATAACTTCCTATTGTGGTAACCATGTTTTCAGATTTACAAAGCCCATCTTCAGCAGTCCTTTTCTGTCAGTTGTCTCGTGCATTTTCACACAAAAATGCTAAATGTAGTTTGAATATAGAACTGTATGTGTATTTATTTCACAAATGTGTAAAGTTACATTTTACAGCTTGAAATCTAAAAGAAAAATTGGAGTAATATTATTAGAAATGGTGCTATTATTTCACCCTCAAAGTCAGTCATTCCAGTTCAGAGAGCCAATCATTAACCAGAGCCACATTACACCAATGAAAAGGCCACAGCCATTTGATAAAAGCACAGTTGAATTTGCATGGTTGTGGTTTGACTGCACTGGAAAAGTCTTGAAATGCCAACATCTCATCATCATGGCCTTTTTCTGTAGAACATCCAGACTCTGGTGACTGTTGTCGTCCAGTGCTGCAGCTCGTCTGGTCTCAATGGTTCTATCAACGGCTCCCCGGCCTCCATCTGACCCTGACGAGCCACCACCCATCAATGCAGAAGCTGCTAAAGTGGTTTGCAGTCACACTAGTGGAAAATGTTTGTCCAGATGTGGGCCAACAGTGAGCTGTCCTTGCCCCCAGAAGAGCATGCCCGCACCACAGTAGAGCGGACATTCACATACGGACGTTGCTTTGAGGCCCATCCTGTTCTCTTCCCTCTGCTTCAGGTGGTGGCAGCTGGACGCCCAGCTCTCTGCTACTGCTCTGCTGTGCTCAGAGGTCTCCTGGCCATCTGCTAGCACACTGGGAGGCATCCCGTGAAGTTTCATCCACAGACTCCCCGTGGCACCTTCAGGCTTCCTGCCTCTTGGTATCCTGCATGGGAGAGGGTCAGCTCCTTCCTCCTGTTCTGGCTAATGTCCATGAAGCCTTCCCCTCCCTCACACCTTTTTGAAGTGAGGCTGCTTCTCCTTGCTGTGTGGGGAGTATGTGAGGGGCAACGGGCCCATGCCCCAGAAGTTTGTCTTCAGCTCTGAAAAAGGTGGTCTCTTTTGCAGGGATTTCTCACGGGATGGTGATGTGGCAAGATATGTGGCACCAATTCACAGCGTCCTACATAAAAACATTGATCGATTGGGACACTTGTGCTGGCGGTTCCAGCTTTGAGATAAATGAACTGTGAAGAGCAGTTAACAGTGAATAAAGACTGAACATAAAATTTAAGCAATACTGTGTTTGCCTCAGAATTGGAATGCCAATAGTTGGCATCTCTGGTACTTTAATGGTATATGAGTATAGTGATGTTCATCTTTACCTTAAAATATTTTTAGTATTGATACTTTTCTATGTAGTTCAGATAAAAGCTAAATTGACAAAGAAATAATTCATAAATTTGTCCCATTCATATTATAGCCTTAATATGCTGTCTGGTTAGAAAAACAACTTAGATTTATAAGTTCGAGATTGTTGTCATATTTCACATTGTTCACATGTTGTCAAAGTGTTGCTACAAACATGCCTGCATCAGTTCTATAAGCAAACTGTTTCTACTACTAAAAAATAATGCTTTTTGTTCTGAGACTTGTTTTACAGGACATCCGGTAATTACTTAAATGAGTCACTGTATATTAGAGGAACAGTCTATACTCCTGTAACTGCATATTGTTTAATCCAGTGATTTACAGAGGTTTGTTTGTGACCCCCTAAATACAAAGCATATTTTGCTACAACATTATAGAGGATATGTCACCAGTTGTGGACATTACAGTGGAAAAAAATGGAGTATCTTACTCTTTACATTATTTAATTTGAAACTTTAAAGAGGTTAATAATGTAAAATGACTATTCAACATTGAAAAAGCAAAAACCTTAAAACTTGAGTTTACAATAATTTTCATTAACTTGCAATTAAACATAGTAGAGGTTAGGGAGTAATGGACACTCTTATGTCTTGTAGCACAGTTTATTAACACTAGCCCTTGTCATGTCAAAATAAAACCGGTATCAAACTAAAACACCAACATGCTGATAGATCACAGAAATGACTTCACAGTTGAATCTGTCTTGTGTTTGTGTATGGTTTTGACATCATTTCCCTGTGTTCCAACAAAACAGGAACACCAGACTCCCTGATGTATTATCTTGTATTTCACAAGTCGGTTTCTATGCTGGAAAAAAAACTTCCTCTCTTTTTGAAATGAGTAGGAATTTGACATTTCGCATTAAATGTCGAACGTGCAGTGTGCAATGGTGAAGTCAAGAGATTTATCCAGAACAAATGTGTACACTCCACTGAATGGATCTTGGAGATGACGTGTCACTGCCTGAGAGGATACAGATACACGAATGAGCGATGCAGCATATACTATCAGCAGTCAATTGAAAAGATGTCATTTGAATATAAAAATATTTGCTGTTGTGATCTTCACAACTGCGTTTATGTTACATTTAGTTAATAATTCTCGTCATTTTCAGCCCGTTATTGAGAATCTTACTTTTTAACGATCTTTGTTGCGGAGTGAAAGGGGCGGAGTCAAGCGGGCGCATAATCAAGATGGCCACCTTCACTGAAAGGTAAGACAAAGCGGTTCTGTTCTTTCATTGTAGATTTATCATTTGTTTCATTTAATATCTGGGTGTTGGTGGAGATATATTACTACTGTAGATATACACTCAATAATAGTGTCGGCAAAATCACTGTTTCTCCTCTACTGGGGTGTAATTCTGCTGGGAAAGTCTCGATCCCCCTCCAATTGAATTAACGGCTTTGACAGTCAGCCTCCACCGCTGTTAGCAGGGCTGGCTCCTTATCCTGCCTGTAAGTTACTAGTTAACTAACGATAACTAGTAGACTGTAGTCTTTTTTTTTTTATAAGGCCGGTACATCATCTTTATATATTCTATTGTTAATTTAATCGATGCTGGTTTTCTGGTGTGTTCCTGATTTCCGATTGTATGCTAGCTAGTCTTCGTTAGCCGATACGTTAACTAATGCTGTAACTTGGCGTCGTTTCAAGCACATCATCCGGGTTTGACAAAGAGTGTGAATAGTGGAAATTCTCTAGTGCAGGCGTCTGGTGTAACAAGAAAATCTACGCTCTAGTGTTGCTTTAATTACGAAAATGTTAACACTTTGTAGCAGCAGCCGGAAAAGGAAACGGGATATGATTTCGCTGCTTGTATTTTTTCAACAGCCTCTCATTGTAGGACACAGCTTTCACTGCATGAAGACCAAAGTCCAATGTGTGTTTTGTATAAACTTGGGTACTGCAGTTTACTATAGTTTTACTGTTATTGGCCTCTTGAGTAATGACCCGCTTATTGCTCAACAAGCAAGAGTGGCTGAATGAAAATTAAAGTAGTGAAAGTGTAAGGAGTTTAGGTAGTTTATTGTTATTATTATTGTTGTTATTATTAATTTATTTTTATAGGATGGCTCCAGTTCTGGCGTTTTGGCTGGTTCTGTGCCTCAGTGGGACATGGGCTGTGGACAGGGGCAACTTCAAGACCTGTGACCAGAGTGCCTTCTGCAAGTGAGTCCACTGAATGAAATATGGAATAAAATTGTAGTTAACGTGCTGTAAATTTTTTTTTCTCTGTAAAAAGCACTGATTTGTTATTGTCTTAACACGCTATAATAAAATGTAAACAGGCGTCAGCGAGCATTGAAGCCCGGAGAGTCTCCTTATCGAGCCCTGCTGGAGACCATGGAGCTGACCAACACCAGACTCACCCTGCAGCTCATCAATGACAACAACAAGGTACAGATCACTACTCACATGAAAACTACTCTGGAGCCATTTAAGATGATTATATATTTCCATGGGGAGTTATCAGTGAGCCCATATTTAAATGCCTCTGGGTGCAGTTGGTTAGAGCTGAAATCAGTAACAGCACTGGAATCTGGAATTTTGAGTCAGCTGATAAATTAAACTTCCAAGCCATATCCTGTTAGAAATACTGCAAATGTATATTTGTTATCAGCAAAGGTTTTAAGTGTAGCTGTTTTTCTTTCAGTGAAAATAATTGCTTTAAAGATCATTCCATATCAGTAGTTGTCACCTTGGTTGTTTTAAAAGTTTTTCCACAGCGCCCCTCTGTCAGTTATCATATCGTATTGATTCAGTTTAAGAAACAGTTGTGATTGGTGTGGCCTGATGGAAGCCAGGTGCAAGTTTTGTTTTTTTTTAACAGGAGCAAGGCCGGACAGACCTGACAGAGCAATTGAAACATGCACTTTCAGGGAGATGCACCTGGTTCCCAAGCTGAATGGAGCATTTCCTCATAAGCTGAGTTTCAGGCTACCAAGGAAAAAGAAAGCAAAAGAAATTTTCCAACCAGACTTCAATTTAAAAACCAAAAGTCTGCTGCTAAAATGTTATCTATTTGATGACAGATAACTAATTGAAATCACCTTCTGTAATACTGAATTGTATCTACTGCGATTGGCCCTTAATGGAACACTAAGACTTAAACTTCCTGTTGTCTTCCGCTCATGTTTGACTGCGTAACTTCTGTTCTCTACGGTTGTAATTGTGTTTACTCATGTGCAGATGTAAAAGAATGAAATAAATCAGATTAACCTGTGCACATGCATGAAGACATCTGAGTATTGGGGAGAAATGCAGGTGCTCTAATCCGATTTCTCATAAAAAGATAACTGCCGTTATCTGATAAAGTGTATCAGCTTATCCTGTTTACGTGGTCACTTGAATTATATGACAACTTCAGAAATCAGATAATGATCAGAGTTTTGGTGTGCATGGAAACAGACTCACTGATTTTAAAAAAGGCCTACACTTATGAGATTATACGATGATATTTTCTCAATGTCCTTCATCACTCCTTCTGCATCTCTGTCCCTCTCACCTCTTTTGTATTTGGCTGTTAGGTGCGTCTGCTGCTGGAGCTTTACCGTCTTCAGGGAAACATAACAAGGGTGAAGATTAACGAACTGAAGCCTCTAAAGCCTCGGTATGAGGTCCCAGATGTGCTCATCAGGGAGCCACCTACTGAGCCGTAAGTCTCCAGGGGGTGTGAGGTGTGGGCGGGCACAGAGTCGGTCTTAAAACTCAAAATTAGAATAGAGTTTGTAATTCTGCTTGAGATCTGATTACTGATTATTAGTGGCAGATTAGCCTAAAGTTGCACAATTTCCTCTTGCCTTTACACTTACTCCCTAGCTTTATCAGGTAAATCTGATTTAATATATTCAGCTTTGAAGTTTATTATGATGTCTAATGAGTCTGGAGATACAAGTCAAGTATATTTTATTTATATAGTCCTATTAGAGTTGTGAATCCTACTTGGCTTCACTATTCAATATGATTATGATTTTCATGTCTGATTGAAATTTAAAACAATTTTTGATGTATGTGTATTGAATTCTAAATTTTCCACATTACTGCACATATTTAGCTTTTCATTAGTTAATACAAATGGTCAATGTCCAGGGTGTCCCCCGTCTTCGCCCATAAGTAGCTGGGATAGGCTCCAGCCCCCCCCCCCCGTGACCCTAGTGAGGATAAAGCGGGTTCAGAAAATGAATGAATGAATACGAACAGTCAGCCGCAATGTATTTTTCAGTTGAGAAATTGCCATCTCCTCCCAGCCAAGGATATCAAACCACAAATTTGCCTAAAGGGCTTTACAATCTATACAATGCATAACATCTTTTTGTCAGTTTGACTTGGGTAAATTCCACTCAAACAATTTGTACCACAACTTTGCAGTAGATGAAAAGTAGACTATTGATTTAAAACTGTTATTTAAATGAATCCTGCCTTTCTATCCCCTCACCTCTCTGCCCCTCTTTGCCCCCCTCTGTTCCTCAGCTTATCTCTCTTGTCTCAAGACGACAATGGAGTGGTGCTGTCGCTCGGGGCGGAGTCTCAGAGGGTCATTGTCAGCGCTCGTCCCTTCCGATTGGACATCATGGAGGGGCGTGACGTGCTGATGTCACTGAATTCTCGTGGCCTGCTGGCCTTTGAGCACCTGAGGATGCGCAAGGACACGTGAGAAGCCACGCATGCACACACTTTAACAAAATACCAGCCCTCTCTTTTTTTATCTACGTCCTCACTCAGTGGATGATTCCTGTTTTTGTTCCCATGAAATGGTTTGTTTTTGAGTATTGTCTCTGACTTCGTTGTTCTGTCCTCTCTCCCTATCATCCCAGTTTCTCCTATAAAGTAACTAGCACAGTGGCTAGCGTGTGGGATAATATCAAGAGGGTTTTCTCTAGGTAAAGACCCTTAAGCTTTGTGTGTATTCTGTTCCTTGTGCTGATGCTGCCAATAGTGACATAACATGTAGGGACTCCCATCACACTAAATATTGTACTTACCCTGAGACAAGTGACTGAGAGTGAGAGACGGGAGTGGATGAGTGTGTGCATGGCAGTGATTGATATGATCAGGATTAAGTGGGTCAGTTCAACCCTGTTTATTATCTTCACATTTTGATGAATATTCTCTACAATCAAAACAGTTTAGGATGTTGATTATTTTGTGTCTTATTTCACGAAACTAAGTGAATCATGCTGATCATAAGACAATGAATTCACATGTAGAGTCTGTAGGCATAAGAGATTTGAAGTACATCCATCAGATCATTGTCTGATTTTTCTGAATCACACACCAGCGGCTCATCGAACAGACCGATCTAACACTGCAACTGCATGACTGGCTGGGTTTCCTCATTAGTTATGTTGTATAAAATGATATGTTCTGCTTGCTTAGGTCGTGGTCAGTGCTAACTGCGATAGATGGAAGCATAAGTTGTGGATCACTTTAGATAAGTGTAGTCTGTGTCCTGCGTAATAGTTCAGCCAACCCAGCTCCCAAACACCATCAGCAGCATCTCTCTTTGTGGTTATATCTGCATTTTTATTAGGGGTGGTTGTTTTTTTTTGTTGGACTTAACTGATAAACCCTAAGATGCTTCAAAACCATCTTAGATCAGTGCATCCTGTATATGTGCAGGTAACAATAAGCCACCATAAAATCTTTAGCTGCCAAAGGCTTCTGTGAAGGAATATTGGTAATACTGGGTGATGAACTAGATGGACCAATATGTACTGATATTAACTGTGGACACCATATTGATTTGTCTGGTACACTGCCATACTGAAGTATTGTGCAAACAAACAGTTCTAATGCTTTTGTAGGTAGCAAACAATATACTATTGTTGCCTATGAGAAGTACTATGGAGCACTGTGTAGACTCCATTGAAAATGGACCCATATTAACTGTGCACGTCCTTAATAATTGCGTTTACCTTTTATCATTGATCATCCACAAATGGGCTACACTGGGACATTACAAACACAGTAGGAATCCACTCATGACAATCCCACTGTAGTCTGGTTTAGACTTATTGTAAAGAGGAGCCAAGATTAGAGTTCCATACCAGTCTGACAACTTTTATGTTCAGTTTTTCCTTTGTGGGAGTTTGGCACAACAAAAACAGTTTGCATTCTGCTTTTTTATTGTTTGCATGCAGTGTATTCTATGTACTTCTCACAGCGAATAAGCTGCAAACCTATGTAAAGACTCAGTTATGCAAAGAGATACCATAATATACTGTGTAACATCCAGAATCCAAAAATGAATTTTGTGGTCCTCCCGCCAGAACTAGTGTTAGGTTGGGATCTAATCCAAGACACTTGACACCTCGATATATGGCAGATTCACCGGATAAGCATCCCTGTGGGTGTTGCATAACATTTCCTCTAGAGGTCCTGTCCCATAATGCCTAGCTTGAAATAGCCACAAGGTAGGGAGTTGCTCAGTCCCTTTTGTCATTTAGACCTAGTAGAGTTTTTTTTTTTTTTTTCTTTTTTTTAAGTGTAGTGTCAGGAGGCAATCACCAGCATCCCTGTCTGTCTTTTTCCTTTTACTATAATGTAATTTTAATCCCATATATTGCTACACAGCACTAGATACTATGATTTTGCCAAAGTGACATGTCTCTTTGTACACTGTGTTCCCTCTCTCCATTCTCTGCATCGTGGAGCAGTCAGGCAGACCCAGAGGCTGAAAAGAAAGAGGAGGGTGATCCTGAGAACCAGGCTGAGGTACTACACACTGAAACACACACTTCTGTCTGTCCAGCCTCCTTTTTTTTAACACAACACATCTGACTCTATCTCAGTCTTTTCTTAGCCTCTGTATGTAACTGTTCTCCCTCTTTGCTTCCAGACAGGAAAAGAAGAGGAAGAGAAAGTAGAAGATGGCATGTGGGAGGAGACATTTAAATCACACTCAGACAGCAAACCTCATGGTAAGTCCCCAAGTTTTATTGACTTTCCTCCTTCTGAGCCCTTATTTTGCCGGTCCCTCTATCTTCTTTGTTAACTATTCATAAAATTATTATGCTAAGTCTATCAAAAAATAGAGTTAAGGTAACTAACCATGTCTACTGAACATTTCTGAAAACCACATTTATTCACATTTTTTCAGTGTCAATCAATCAAATTTTATTTCTATAGCGCCAAATCATAACAACACTTTGCATATCGAATTGGTTGAAACCAGACTCTCAATGTGTTTTCTCTAATTTAATTTTTTGATATCCTCTGTTTACAGGTCCATCTGCCATTAGTTTAGACTTTTCATTACCGGGGGTGGAGCACGTTTACGGCATCCCAGAACATGCAGATACCCTCAGACTTAAAACAACAGAGTGAGTGACAACAGCATGACACTTTTCTGACAAAAAAGGTGGTCACACGAAAAATTTGTTTTTTTATTCAAGGCTGCTTGTGTGTGTGTGTCTGTTGCAGTAATGGGGATCCATATCGGCTCTATAACCTGGATGTGTTCCAGTATGAACTTTATAACCCAATGGCTCTTTATGGTGCAGTCCCAGTTATGTTAGCTCACAATGCCAAGAGAACCACTGGTATCTTCTGGCTTAATGCTGCTGAGACTTGGGTGGATATTAGCTCCAACACAGCAGGAAAGGTAGGTCCATTTTAGTTTCGGACCCTAGGTTTTGGGCACTAAATATTCAGGTTTTGTTACATTACATGTGCGTCTGATGTTTCTTTCCAGACTGTTTTTGGGAAGATGTTGGATTATGTGCAGGGCTCCAGCGAGACGCCACAGACAGATGTGCGTTGGATCTCTGAAAGCGGGATCATTGATGTCTTCATAATGCTTGGACCAACACCCAAAGATGTCTTCTCTCAGTATGCCTCACTTACAGGTAGAAATATGGATAATGGAGCATAAACGCCTCTGATCCACTGTTAATTTTTTTAAGTGCTATGAGCCTCGTGATCTGAAAGGGTTGAGAGCTTCTTCAAGTATGTTTTATGTTCAAGTTCCACGTTTGTCTTTACTTTCATGCTTTATGTTTTCTTGATTTACTTCTTAATATTCAAGGATTAGAAATACCTTAATATGTCTTAAAATTTAGGAAGGATGGTATTATATTTAATCTGGGACAGAATGAGTGACTGTCACTTTTTATTTTATATCCCATATTAGTTTCTCTTTGGCTGTACATTATTTAATAGAGATGATTTATTTACTGCAAACATGTCTGCACAGGTGAAGTCCTCAGGCTCCACTACCAGGCATCAGATAGCATAAAGCTTTTTAACTCTGAAACCCACATTACTGTGGGTTCTGTGCACAAGCTGACACTACTTGTCCTCTAACAGCATCCATACAGAGTTCAGCAAATGTTCCCTGTAGTCTGATTTGTACAATTATTTTTCTACTGTAATGATATTATTTTCTCATTTTTCATGTATTAAATTAACTTCATATGTGCTTAAAAATGAGCAGATACTGTTGGGGAAAAGATCTTTCAATTTAATGAACTATTCCATTATCCAGCGTTCACAGATTTAATTACTGTAAAACTTGTAGGGGTAAAATGAATTCATTAATTCTCATTTACTAAAATCATGTGTGTCAAGTTGGAATCTGGTTTAACACTGAGCCCTGTCTTTGTTGCTAACATGAATCACAGATATCCACTGAAGATTACATACATTTACACTGAGCTGTTCTTACCCTTTTCTTTCTTCAGTCGGAGTTTCTTTCTTTACCTCTTTGCTTGTGTCTCATGTTGTCCTTCAGGCACACAGGCCTTTCCTCCTTTGGCTGCTCTGGCTTATCACCAGTGTCGCTGGAACTACAACGACCAAGAAGACGTGCAGTCAGTGGATGCTGGCTTTGACGAGCATGATATCCCCTATGACTTTATCTGGCTTGATATCGAGCACACAGACGGGAAGCGCTACTTCACCTGGGATCCACACAAGTTTGCAACGCCAAAAGAAATGCTGCAGGGTATCATGGACAAGAAACGCAAGGTGCACATGAAAAAAATAAACCTTTCTGTGACAGCATCGTACGGTCTTCCACAATGATTTTTGTCTTTTCTCATTGTTTCATTATTATTATTGCTGTTTTTTTAAAAACATTCTGTTCGTCTGTGTCTCATTTCCTGTGTTTTTGTAGATGGTGGCCATTGTGGACCCTCATATCAAAGTGGATAGCAACTACAAGATCCATAATGAAATCCGCTCACGAGGCTTCTATATCAAGAACAAAGATGGGGGAGACTATGAGGGCTGGTGCTGGCCAGGTAAGAATTGAACAGAATTATGAATTGATTGATTCCTTATTGAGCCTGAAGAAAATCTTATTATCCTGAAGCTATATGCAGGCAAAAGATTTTGCAGTGTTAGTTCACAATCAAATTAGCCTGTTTAAGTGAACTGCACTATACTGATGAACAAATAGTAATGCTTTATTTTTATTCAGCCTTTATTTTACCAGGAAGTCCCTTGAAATCAAATCTCTTTTATTCCTAATACTATAACAGTCACTGTAAATACAGTCCTAGTTCATGTATCTATTTTTTATTGTTTATGTAGATGCTTAATCATATAGCACACTATCACTTTTTGCTCTGTGATAATCACACTTATCATAGAGAAATTTTGATTTGCCCTGGTTATAATTTGCAGCTGAGATCTTAGATGTTGAGAGCCTGAATTTCTTTGACACCCACCACTGCAATGTTATGATGATGGATGATGCCTTTCAGGCAGTGCTGGTTATCCAGACTTCACCCGTCCAGACATGAGGGCCTGGTGGGCGAGTATGTTTGCCTATGATCAGTATGAGGTGAGTCCAGTGGTCACTTCTGTGCTAAAGATTGTAGGAGCATGAAAATAATTATTCCATGTACAGAACAGTTGCTTATCTCTGATATTCAAAACTGAGGCCCCTCACACATACTTTGTTTTGGGGGGAAAATGGGCTCAGAGATTAAGCTCAAGCAAGCAAACCCCTACTGTTTTCAACCCATTGTTAGTCCCTCTGACATAATTTTATAATGCCATGAAGATGTAATATTTCTGAGATGGTTAACACACTGTGAAAATCTCATACTGTTGTAATCACACAAATACACCTATTTTAGGATGTTGTTCTTTGTGCTTATGAAAAAAAAGTGATTAAAGAGGACTCGCACTGAGAAACGGTCACAATTACAATATTTTACAAAGTAACATCCTCTCTCAGGGCTCCATGGAGAACTTGTACACGTGGAATGACATGAATGAGCCATCGGTATTTAATGGGCCAGAGGTCACCATGCACAAAGATGCAACGCATGGAGCATGGGAGCACCGTGACGTCCATAACCTCTATGGGCTCTATGTGGTGAGTAAACACTGGCTAAACTTTATTGACAAAATACCTTTGATGTTTCTGGAATTTAAATATTTAAGTGATGGACATCCTGTTATATTGTGGTAATATGATGATGATTTGTTTTTTTGCTTTCTTTTTGTGATTTGCAGCAAATGGCCACAGCGGACGGTCAGATCCAGAGGTCAGGAGGAGTTGAACGACCATTTGTCCTGACCAGGGCTTTCTTCGCTGGGTCACAGCGCTACGGTGAACATCTTATTACCTTTGCCTTCTGAATCTCTACAGAAAAACCTTTTTTGTCCTACACGTCTTCAGCCTCTGTTTTTAATTAGATCATAGTGTGTCCACCTCTTGGTGTGACTCATTTGGGCATGTGTGTACTCAATGCACTCAGATACAGCACAAATTAACTACAGCAAGACCTTTTAGAAGAGGCAACCTTGATCTGGTTACTAAAAACAACCTGGCACAGTTTCTTGATCAAACTCTTAAAGTTTGAGCTGAACACCTCCAGGAACCAGGTGTGCTATGCATTCTGGGATGTAGCAGAGCACACAAACTGGGAGTAGAAGCTAATTATTCCATGTTAAATTGTCCAGCAGTGTTTCTCCCACAGAAGTATTAAATATGCATTAATCTAGCACACAGGACCTTCCAATATTTACTGTCTTTAAGCCAAGCGAACATTCTCACGTGGTTAGTAGTGATGCATTTGTAGGTTAAAAAGTTTTTCTTTGTAAAAAGAAAAGGAATTTTTGGAAAACACTCCAAGTTTAGTAATTCAACTGATTTTAAATCAGAGTAAACTATGGAGGTTCAAATGCCTTCAAACAGGGTTCCTGCAGGGTCTTAAAAAGTCTTAAGTCTTGAATTTACAAATCTGCATTTAATACCTTACAAAAGGTCTTAAGTTATGTTGCCATATACTGCCATAAATGTGTTTAAATGTATCTGGGAAATGTCCAAACTGCCAAGAAAGTAACATTAGCCAGCTCAGTTCCACCCGTTCCAACCCGACAATTTGTAGTAAAATTAGGAACCAATTATTGCAAACTGTACAGCCCCTGGTGAGAAATTACTTGGAAGGGTGGGAATCAAGGCATTGGAGGAAATGAATAAATTTTCCTAAATTCTAGGAGTCACAAATTTTTTTTCAGTATGGTCATAAAATAGGCATTAAACTCTGTTCTAAGTAGTTTTAAAAAGGTCTTAAAAAGTCGTAAATTTAACTTTTAGGAACCCTGCTCAAACCACAGTCAAACAAGAGTTCACAACATACAGGGTTCTGCGTTTTAACATTATACAAATATTTTGTTATTTAATAAGTTTGACAATAGATTGAATTGGGAAGTAGGTTTGTGTAACACTGCTGTGTCCTGTCAAAAGAACCCTTTTATGTTAAATGTTAAGTTTGGGTGTGTTCCTGCAGGTGCTGTGTGGACAGGTGATAATGCTGCTGAGTGGGACCACCTTAAGATCTCCATCCCCATGTGTCTGAGTCTGGGTCTGGTTGGAATCTCGTTCTGTGGTGGTGAGTGATCATTTAGTTTATACAGTAACACTATACATGCAACCAGTCATCTTGCTGGAGTGATGTAGAAATGCATACTAGGACCTTGTTTCTTCAACCAACCTAGTTTAGATGGACCAAATTTTGAATGTTGAGTGCCATTCAGGTGTTGAACAGCTTAATCTCTTGATCAGTCGTAAAATAATTAGAATCAACATAATTTGCTGTGACATGTTGCAGCCTAAACTCACTCTCATTCTAGCCTTGTGCAATGACAGTGAATGGTGAAACAAATCTGTGTAAAACCTATCCTTGAAGGAAAGAAGCTGAATCTTTATTAAAATCCGTTTTCCTAAATATTTCCTCTGACACAGATCTCCTTAGAGTGTTTTAGTAGTTTCCATAGAAACCTACACAGATAAACTGCAGGAGGTGTTTCCATGGTGAAGACACAGGGTTCCTGATTTGTATATTAAACACTTCAGATCTGCTGGCTCTGTGTCTGACATTCTGTATTCATGATTAAGCAAAGCTTACCTTCAGGATCAGATCGGGTGTTTTGTCTGTGATTAACATGTAACATTTGCACCAAAAGAGCAAGAAAACTACACAGTTATTTCTCTCCACTTCCTTAAAAGCAGAACTTTTAATCTCAGATATAAGCCTCAACAACAGCAAGTAAAACAAAAAAACAAATAAACAGCCAGCACATGACTAACTCTTATCACGCTGTCTGTTTCGTAGCTGATGTGGGAGGATTCTTCAAGTCTCCAAGCACTGAGCTGCTGGTCCGTTGGTATCAGACGGGTGCATACCAGCCGTTCTTCCGTGCACATGCTCACCTGGACACGCCCCGCCGTGAGCCCTGGCTGTTTGGCCCTGAAAACACAGCGCTGATTCGTGATGCAGTGCGCCAGCGCTACACCCTGCTGCCCTACTGGTACCAGCAGTTTTACCTGGCATACCACACTGGACAACCTGTTATGAGGTGAATATGCATGTGTTTTATGTTCAATAGAAATAAAAAATAAAATAAAAATGGACGTCAATATAAACATCAGTTTTCTCCGGCTTTCTTAAGTGTCCTGATAATCCTGTCAGCAGCTACTGCTAATAATGCAGTGTATACAGACTCAATATTACATATGTGCACTTTTAGAATTTCATATTTTATGTAAATATAATATAACAAGGTGTCTGTTGTGTTAATCCCTTGTACCGTGGGTTAGAGTTTTTCCATTCCTCTGTATATATAAACAGTGAATTGACAATAAAGCTGATGTTGACCCTGGACATTAATACTTTTACTGTCAGATCGCCAACATATAAAGGAAAGGTGTGCCTGACTCGTCTGTAGGGCCTAGCAATAATATGAAGTGAAATATTAAAATAAGCTGACAAATGTCCTGTGCTTGGCTAGATAAACCACAGATTTGTGTGATTAAATCTGACAGAATAGTGTCAATATCAGTTTTCATTGTGGCACCACACTGCAGAGCATCGGCGAGCACTGTCTGTCCAATAAATGTTTAATAAAGTGATGTTTATCCCGGTCTCGACTAATGAAAATGCACCATAGTATTTTGAATCCAGTGCAGATTTTACTAACAAACACAATGCACTGTATTATCATGTTCATCTTGTATAAAATACTTGTTAACTCTGGTCCTGATTATCTGTTTTAGACCTCTGTGGGTGGAATATCCTCAGGATCCGGCTACTTTTGCTTTGGACGATGAGTTCCTTATCGGTGAGATGTATAAATAGACACAAACTGTTTTTGTTATTGTTGGTTTTTATTTTAGTTTTTACTTCCGTTTAGCTTCATCAACCATGAAGTGGACTGTTTTTGGAAATAGAATTGAAGTTAACCAATGAGTTGCCAAATACAGTATTACATTAATCATCAACTATTTTCAAAATTATGTTAAATATATTTGTTAAAAAATGCAAATTCTCAGGTTCTAACATCTTAAACTTTACCTTTTTTACATCTCTGTCACAGTAAACTAAATTTTTTAAGGATGTCAGTTCTGTCTTTGAGAATCACTAATAAACATTTTTATCCTTTTTCTGATATTTTGTAGACCAAGCACTACATCCTTTAAATCAAATTGGCAGATTTAATTGACAGTGATATTTTTGGATCTTTACTTGGAAGACATGTGGTCACATTGGTCTCTGAATGTCAAAATATTTAAAGAGGCTCTGCAGCTCAGCCCTCCAAACTTTATGGAGGTTGTATCAAAGCCCTGTCAGGTAGATGTAGGAATGTAGGTTAGACCTCTTTGGAGAACGAAGTGTTCTAGTAGCTCTGACACAAACATTCCTTTTGAGTAAAACCCATTCTCTCATTAATTCTTAGAATTTCACATTTTGACCCAAGCCAACCAGCATTTTTGACTTAATTTTTCCTTTGTTAATGACTCAAACTTGGAAAAGTTTAATTACTTTTATTCTACAGGCATTTTACTTGTACAGCAGTGTAGTTGACAGAAATCATGTCCTTTTTATTTTGATATAAAACACTGAAAACTGCTCCTCACCTTCCATTTCTTGTTGCAGGAAGAGACTTGTTGGTGCATCCAGTCACAGAGGAAGGAGCCAGGGGAGTTACTGCCTACCTACCAGGCAAAGACGAGGTGAGAAGGAATGGCAGAGCCTTCAATATGTCTTACATTTTCCTTTTAATGTCACCAGGTCTAGAGTTTTAGTGTTTTGAAACCTTGTCCTTGTGTGTGTGTGTCTACATAGGTCTGGTTCGATGTCAACACCTTCCAGAAACACAACGGAGCCCAGAACCTGTACATCCCTGTCACCATGAGCTCTGTAAGTCCCACAAACTGCACCCACCTTAAGTCTATAAAAGCACTCATTACCCCCAACCAAATGCCTTTTGTGTTTCACGTAAAATACAGCAAATTTTTACAGTGCAGTCTAGGGTTAGTGTAGTATCTATATCATAATACAGGAAGGTCTCAGAGCGTCTGTGTGTGTATATGCATGGTTCCAAGAAACTGAGATGTTTTTAACTGGCCAATTTGGTACCTACAGTTGAGGAATAGTCCCAACTCCACATTAAAGATCTGATTGATAGGACCAATATTTTGGGAGATATTAGTAATTTTGGAATACAATAGCCTAGGGCTATGCAATTAATCGAAATTCAACTATGATTTCGATTATTACACGCAACAATTACAAAAATTATGTAATCGAGAAAAAACGATTATTAATTTTGAGTTGTTTTAATTCACGCGCACGCAAGCTCCCATGAGCTGCTCTGCCCCGCCCCCCTCTAAGCTACTGCTGCCTGCTAGCCGGCAGGTCCACCCGAAGAGGAAAGTTGTAACTAGCGGTCTGGAAAAATGGTAGGAGAATCCCAGCAGAAGTGCTTGGTAAACAAAAGAGGCAAGTCAAATTCAATTGTATGGAATCACTTTGGGTTTGATGAAGAAGACGAAAACGCATCACGCGCAAAAAGTGTTTCGTAGTTGTGTCCGCACCGACTGCTAATACAACAAACCTTTTTAACCATCTAAAGTTTAACCACCGCCACCTTTATCATAATCTTATGAAAAACTGAAACGCATAAAAACAACTTCGTCCGCAATGCAATCTTCAGTCTCCGAATCTCTTTACGCTGCAACTCCCGTATTAACCTAACCCTAACCCGTATAACCCTAACGTATGTATTCTAGATGGCTGATGTATACAGAAGGCTTTAACTGAAACCTCACAGCACGCCACTGAATTTACTATGTTTCATACTACATTGAACATACTTGAATTTATAATTTGCACTTTACGTGAGTTTTTTTTTTTTTTTAATTGCTACAGTTCTATGGCAAGTCTATAGCAGTTTAATTCCAGTGCACTATTTATTTACAAAAGGAAACATACTTGAATTTACAGTACACTTATTTGCATTCAAAGATTTTTTTGTTTCATACAAAAGTGAACATACTTTATTTTAGTGGTTAAAAGCTTTATTTATGTTTAAAGAGTATATTTTACATTGCTTTGCAAGAAAAAAATAAACAACTTTAAGGTTAACAAATAATCGTTTTTAATAATCGTGATTTCAATTATTGCTAAAATAATCGTGATTATTTTTTTTTTCTATAATCGAGCAGCCCTACAATAGCCTTACAGTCACGTTGCTATGCCCATGACGGTTGACGGGAAGCACAGTACCACACTGCATGATGGGAAATTAAGTTAAAAACAGGAACGACACATTTACTAACTTCAGTCCCTAGATCAGTATTAATATAACGCACTAGTATTTGTATGTAAGCATTTGTACCGTTGTACTAAAACTGTACATTTGCTCATCTAAGTTATTGACTAAAGAAAATACAGACCATGAATCTCACCATTGTGTTCACATTTTTTTGTGTTGTAAAAAGAAAGAACTGATTAATATAACTATTTCCCTGTAGATTAGTCTTTTAAACATCCTTCTCCTTTTTTCTCCTAATTTCAAATATTCAAATAGGTGATATGCAAATGTCCTATTTTATTTATTGTCAAAAGGGAGACTTTACACATGTATTTATAAAAATATTGTCAAGTTTTAGCCAAAATATCCTTCTGTTTTCATTCTCTAAGAGTCACTGTAACAGATATCAATAATAGTAACTGTGTGATACTGTGATGTTTTCCTACCATCAGATATTGTCATTTCTTTGAGCGGCTGTAGTTTCTAAATTGGTCATTTCTCTCTATTTTTTCTGGTTTAAAAATGGAGTCTTTTGTCTTTCTGGCAGATTCCTGTTTTCCAACGTGGAGGATCCATTATTCCCAGGAAGCTTAGAGTCCGCCGGTCCTCCTCCTGCATGGAACATGATCCCTACACTTTGTATGTGGCTCTGAATCCACAGGTAAGATGAATCTTCAGTACACACCTTAAACAGCTGTACAGAAATGTGTACTTATTTTGATGACTTTCACGTCAAGTTGCATTTAAAAGATGTGAATGTCTTTACAGCGAACTGCAGAAGGAGAAATCTACATCGATGACGGCCACACCTTCAACTATGAAAAGCAGGAGTTCATCCACAGGAGGCTGATGTTTGCCAACAACGTCCTCTCCTCTGTGTGAGTGATGAGTAAACATTCACTCTGTGGATACGCTTGATATGAGCAGGCATTGCCTTTCAAACTGGTTGTGTGACTCTTTTTTTTCCCCATCACATCCACAGTAACCTTAATCCAGAAGCCCGGTTTACTACTCGCTCCTGGATCGAACGTGTCGTCATACTGGGCGCAAGTAAACCCAGCAAGGTTACACTTAAGACTGCTGGTGAGTGCAGGATCTCTTTTACGTGGAAAGTCTGTTTCTGTAGTTTTATCTCATCATTTTAATAATGGAAAAGACCTCTCTGCTTGTACATTCACATTGCAGGCCTCAATGGTCAGTTTATGCTTATTGTTTGTTTTTAATGTGGCCAGTAATGAATTCCTGTACAAACCGGTCACAGTCCTGAATTATGATCAGCTGGTGAATCTGACTGTGACTGCTAGTCATAAATTTGTTTAAACTTCATTTTTAGGGTCTTAACTTCTGACTGCACTTGTATGAGGTTTACCATATTTGTACTGACAGACTTCCACAAGTGCAGAGCTGTGATGAATGTAGGTCTGAAGTTGCAAAAAAAAAGAAGAGACCCATATTTGATTTCAGACCACATATTGAAGTGGCCCACATCAGAACTGAAGTCGATGGATCTCATGTAGTTTGTGGTGTTCGTGGTGAGACTCACATGAGCAGAAAATTATATTTTGCCCCCTTTTTTCAGCATGTTAAGAGGATTTTTCTTTTCTCACTGGATTAATTTTCATTGCTTAAATGTAAATGTTTTCGAGAGCCCTAAGTGACGTGTGTTTCATTCTGTTGAATAGTCCAAGACTAAGAGCAAATTAGATTAGATTAAACTTTTTTGTCATGGCATGTCACAGGTACAAGGCAACAAAATGCAGGTTGCGTCTAACCAGAATGTAAATTGGATCTGAATAGTAATAGAAAGTGAATATAAACAGTATCAATATAATATTTACAGTAAATATGAATATTTGAATACAGCAGTAGAATAAGAATAGGGCAATGTGAATATTTACAGTATACTAGATGAATAGTGCAGGAGAGTGCATGAAGGTGCAAGGATGAGGTTATGAGTGCAACATTGTCATGTCAGTCAGTTTAACTGGGGGAAAAGGAGCGGCAGGGTGGAAGTAGGGAAGCCAAGTTCAGCAGGCAGACGGCTGATAGGAAAAAGCCGTTCCTGAACCTGGTTGTTTTAGTCCGAAGGCTCCTGTAGCACCTTCCCAAGGGCAGGAGAGAAAACAAACTGTGCGCTGGGGGACAGGAATCTTTGCAGTTGTTCTTTGCTCTCCTGATGCAACGCTTCCCAAATGTTACATTGAAATCACCAACACCATTAGTTCTTAATTATCTAAATAGTTGCTGACAATGAAAGTGAAATAAATTCTGGATGAATAAAAATACATTGAGACATGGAAGAGGCTTCATTAGGGTGTAAAACACATTGAATATAGATGCTCTGTGTAAAACTCAAGTTGTCATGTCATTGATAGTAGAAGCAGTGTCCAAATAATTCAACTTAGTACTAGGAATACAGCTGATTACTGAACATTTTTATCATGTTTCTTGTTGTTAAACTTTTAGCCAAACACCAACCTCTGATCTGAGCCTACTTTTTTTTTTACATGCTGTTTATTTGTGAGGTTGAATGACATTTACGTGTCTCATCTGCTTCCTGTTGTCATGTCTTGTTTTTTTTGCCCCACATACAGATGGTCAGGAGAGCACCGTAGACTTCGACTTTGACGCCTCCATGTCTGTGTTGACGCTGCGTAAGCCCGGTATGAACGCTGGGGAAGACTGGACTGTGAAGCTTCAGTAACCGTGGAGACGGGAACAGCGGAGTAGTAGAAGAGAATGGCGAACTGAACTGAAGGAGGGAGAGAAAGAGGAAACAGACACAAGATGCCAATACTAAGACTAATGAAAATGAGACAACAGGATATCCAACATAAAGGACATTAACACAAGACACATTCACACACAAACCCATGTAGACCAGTTAGTCCAACTGAACTATGTAATGTCTCTGCCATGTCCGTCTTGTGTTCAGTCACACTGTAATACCTAACACAAAGGGTGACTACTAGATAGATTTGTTTTTAATATAGATAACAAACGAGCAGTTCAAATTGTGTCATTGTAATGAGTCATTGGAGGAAAAAATGCATTAAGGCACTCTTTTTTTTTTTTTTTCGTCCACTTTGTCCATCCACTGTGGGAGATTGTCTGGCATTTGGAAAAATGAAGGCTCATGTTCAACCCAGGTGCTCCCCCTGCTGGTGGTTCCCTGTATCTGTTTCTGACTAGAGACTTTAATATCATTCCATCCCGCTTTAAGGCGAAACACTTAAAACCATTTCTTGCCACATTTCATTCACATTCAGAGAGCGCTTTTCAATTCTGTAACTCGTCACTGCTCTTTTCTCCCATGTTTCTTAAATTTTTACACAAAATGTAGAGAAATAATCACTTCTAGCCAAATCATTCTTGTTCAGCCTCTCCCTAAATGAGTGAATTTGTGTGTATGGAAATGGAGATGTTTCTTTTTCTGAGCTGTTTAACTGTAGCACCGAGGCACCAGGGGTCATTCAGGGGCTTGAACCACTGATGAATGCGCCAATCATCCTGTTGACGTGCTTTATCTGTTTTATCAATTTTTGTTCCAACATTGTTTACTAGATTATTTTAATGCACTTGAGGAAAAATAAAAAAAATACTGTTGCTTAGATTTTCATGTGTTCGTAGATATTAAGAGAGTCCAGGGTTTCCAGTTCAACATTTGTAATATTTTTGCCCAGTCATAGACTTCATCAGTCATCCACAGATATCCATTGGTTATTTTAAATATCCAAATAATCCACCGAAGAGTCTGGATTATGTCCTGTCAAGACAAAACATCAGGCATTTTGTTGTTTTGAGTTTGTCTCTTGATTGTTTTTATGATCATAAATGTACATGTTGCTGCAATTTTGTTGGAAATGGCTTGAGCTGATGGAAGTGGAAGAACAGATTTGAAGTTGTCAAATGTACTCTAAAAGATGAGACCAAGTGAAAATAAAGTTGACCAAATCTACTGAAATGCTTGCTTTTGTTTTGTTTTTGCTGCCACCACTTTGAATTTCTCCCACTGGGGTTCATAAAAAGATTGAAGAGCATATTATGAATATCTCACACCCCTATTTTCTTGACAGGTTGACAGTAGGTCTTAAAGATCTGGTTTTAGATGCAAATCACACCAGCAGTCTCCAGTGATGAGTCAAATCTCTGACCTATTGAGAATTTTTTTTTACTGTTTATCTAAACTTTATCTACTAAACTGCACCTGTTTATTCGCGGCTGATTACAGTCAATCATGTTGCTGTTTTTAAATAACTAAGTTTTGAGTTTGTTTACAATAATCGAGTACAGGAATAGTAAATTTTGATCAATATTTTCCAAAAACAGTGACATTATTCCATACAGCAAGAATCTGTAAGGAGTGAGGGGAAAGTACAGTGTGTAATATAAAGTTGCAGTTTCTTAAGAATAACACAAGTAAACAACACAGAGGAGAATAAAATACTGTGACGAGGGTATGTGGGGTAACACGGAGGGTGATGATTCTAGTTTCTTGAGAAGTTACTGCGAATTATTAGAAAAAGTGAGATGGTTTAAAGTATAAGGTGACCGTCGACAGAACTTATTGTATTGTACATGCTGACATCCACAAATAAACACAGATGAGGTTAAAGAGGGGTGACAGGGTATGTTTATGATCAAGAGGAAGAAGGTGAATTGTGAAACCACAAATTAAATAATTGGACAGTCAGTTTTATTATACTGTGTTAAATTGTAATCAGATTCAGATCCTACAGAAGCTCTACTGACCTAATTTCTCTGCCACACTATCCCAATAAGATCTCCAAAAATGTAATATGGTAAGTGACTAAATTTAAAGTGAATCAAATTACTATTTCAGATTCCTTCCATCAGACTTAATTGGATTCACTGAAATAAGTTTACCAGACTGTAAAAAAAAAATACAAACATCCTCAACCATATTAAAATAAACAACAGATGCTCCCAATTTTAGATATGTAATATTACACAGAATAATGGAAATAGATGCAGTTATTCAAGTAAAAAATTACATCATAAATGTTTTACAACATTTGGAGACATAGATATGAATTACAAAAGCATCACTATAAATGTATTGGTATATTTTGTACTTTGTCATCAGTTCTTGTGAAACAAAAAAGGCAAAAAAAAAAATGGATTTAGTACAAATTGGTTTGGTGCATGGTATTTAAGCGCTAAATGAAAATAAGTGCTGTCATAATTCAATATTCGACTATTAAGTTATTCACGTCAAAATGCACTTGCTTTTGATCAAGAATGCTGACAGTGACATCACCTTACAAAGACTGAACAAAACCCTGTGATTACTTCTGAACACTGACACATCTTCTACATTTAGACTTATGTAAATAATATTTGATTTTTAATTCAATTTTTTTATTTATTTAAATATTTATATAAATACCTTTTGTCTGCTACATCTGGTATCTGCTACATGTTTGTATTTTCAGACAAAATCATTAATTGTATATACAGCCAATTTCCATATTTAGATTTTTATTGTAATCCAGAGACTGGGTCATGTCGCATATGGATGACGTCACGGCGTGTTCCATCATGGCGGCTGAAGGCTGCGAGGAGATGAGCGGCAACGGGGAGCTCGAGGAGTCTCCAGGTATTATTTTGCAACCATTAATAAGCCTTTACCACGGAATTACGGATTGCTTCAGAGACGCGATCAGAAACCGCTGTAATGTGCATTCTCCTTTGGTAAATACTGTGACCGGACCTGTTTTAGAGGCAGGCGCGACGAGCTAGGCTAATATTGCTAATATGATTTTAACTACACACACCATTAAACACTGCAGAGTGTTGTGTGACAACTACATACAAAACTGACTTCATCTGTTTAACAAAGAGGCTGGTTTGTCATTATCACTTTCCGTTAAATTAAGGCTGAAATTAACCCAAATAACTGTGCTCTTCGCACTGTCAAAAGTAAATATACCGCTCTCTAAGGTTTCAATGAATAAATTATTTGTTAGAATGAGTTAATTAAATAGTTTTGTAGTATTGAAAATTATGATCAAGTATGACTTATTTTGACTACTCTTTATGTAACCTCATTGCTACCTACAACTACTTGTCCTGATGCGATAAATGTAAAGATATAGATATGGATTCAGCATATCTGTATCCTGAGTTACAATTAGAAATCAATGCTTAGGTTTAGTTTGCTTAAGTTATTTTTTCCCTTTCCCGTGAAAATAGTCAATTAATGAACAAGAAAGTTCATGAATTGCACATCACACCAATTATTAACACGTTTACTCTGTGGCTAAATTAACTCATATATATTCAACTTTCAAAATAATTGAAAATAATAACAAACAAAATATTTAGAGCATCCTTCTAAACCAACATTATTACAACATGTTCTGTGATGAACTGTATCATGATACAGATCTTACAATGTAATAAATGTCAAAATTGCAAGCAGGGTGACTTATTGTATTGTTTTTCTTAATCTAATTTTTGGAAAACTATATGAAGAGCACCACTATTTGCATGAGTGTTTAAATTTACACAGTCAAAACAGTGTGTTCTGCATTTACATTTATTACAGACCCTGCAGTTTTGCTTTTTCTGAGCAAAGACAGTAAGTCTATTGTCCACAATTGAGAATTGATACCATATCTAAACAATGTCTTTTGCAGCACTCAACTGTATTGATATGTTGTTACAAACTTGCCAGAGTAGAAGTGCTGAGAAAGCACATAAACAATAATTTTCAAAACCATGGAAAATTTTGAGAAATGAGAGGGGAGTGTGCATGTAACCAAATCATGGCTTCCTCTAAAGATGAAAAAGAGGACTGATGCATGATATCTCTTCCCTTTTAAAAGCTTTGGAGACCTCTGATGTCCCTGTACAACCTGGGGTGGAGATATTGGAGGAGAATGGTGGCGCCGCTGTGGCCCCTCCATGCCCTGATTCCACTTCCCTCTCCGTGTTACCCGCTACAGAGGATGAGGAGGGGGATCCGCCTGCAGACTTTGATCGTCTGTGGAAGGCCGCTCATGACAACCCACAGGACTTCACCAGCTGGACTGATCTTTTGCAATACTGCGAGCAGGAGGTGTGCATCTCATTAGGAGGAGGAACAATGAGTGGTTCTGGGTGAAATGAAAAACAAGCATATTTGTCTTTCAGTTATCATTACAATTAGACATTTGCGCTAACATTCTGGTTTCATTTATATTTTGGTGTTTCAGAGTCATGCTACAGCATCTCGGAGAGCACTGGAGGCCTTTCTTGCTCGCTACCCCCTCTGCTATGGCTACTGGAAGAAATTTGCTGATTTGGAGCGTCGTGCAGGGTACAACAACAAAGCAGAGGAGGTAAAACATCAGCAGGGATTTCTACTAATATCATTAAGAATTATTTTAGTACTATTAACATTTTTCCCACAGTTATGTCTATGAACTGCTGTTTTAAATGATTTTCTTTTTTAGGTATGTATCCAGGGCCTTCAGTCAATCCCTCTGAGTGTAGATCTGTGGATCCACTATATCAATCTGCTGCTGGGAACACTGGACATGAACCTACCTGAGTCACCCATGCGGATTCGGAGGTAAACAAACTGCACCCACCAACAGTACATATCAGAGCCATTATAGTAGTAATTAATTTGTCCCACTATTTTTTGGCCTCAACCCTCAGTGTATTTGAGGATGCGGTTACTGCAGCAGGTCTGGACTTCCACTCAGATCGGCTTTGGGATCTGTATATTGAATGGGAGAAGGAGCAGGGGAACACGAAGAACGCTGCTGCTGTCCTAGATAGAGTTCTCCAGGTCCCCACACAGCTCTACAACACCCACTATGACAAGTAAGAACATACACACAATTCACAGATGGAAAACTTGGCTTTCAGTCAGAGAGGTAAGGTTTAACAACAATATAACAACATTCAAAGTTAATATATAAAACAGCAAGACATAACAAAATAGAAGCTTAAGTGAGTGAAACAAGCATCATGCGAAATAAAAACAATTGAAACAGTGTAAGATACTAATGAACAAACAGTTGCTGGCAGGTCTTTATGGTATCTATCACCCTAACCTTTAAGGCAGGCCCTTTTTTAGTCAAGATGTCTCAGAGGAAATATACATTGCTGACGTAAAGTGAGATATGGCTTCATATTCAGAGATGTGATTTGTTGAAACTTGGTGTTTATGTTATTTAAGCACTAAATGAAAATAGGTGCTGTCTGAATACTTATTCAAGCCAAAATGTACTAGTTTTTGATCAACATTTAAACCAAACTTCAAGATTTTTTCCTGAACTCTTTTAAGGTTCAAGGCCCATCTGAACAGCCATGAACCCAAAGAGTTGCTTTCCTTAGAGGAGTATGAGGAGGTGAGGGCGTTGTGCCGGCAGACTCAGAAGGCTGAGCGTGCTGAACAGGCCCAGGAGGAAGAAGAGGAAAGACCGCCGGGGGAGGAAGAGCCGGCCACACCAGAAGGCACGGACACAGTGAGTGACACCTGAGTCAACCATGAGGAAGGGCTTCTCTCTTTTGTGATGAAAAATTTACATTTTTAAAGCTGTGTTTTGACAAGTGTAAGAGGTTGGTTTTGTAGCTCACCGGCCGATTGGCCATGAGCTATTGTGAATTGTGCCTTCGTCGCCGCCGCCGACTTTGTTGTTGTCTTTGTTAGCAATTTCTTCAAACATCTTCTTTGGTGGAATTACTAGTCTGATTCATTTCCAATTTTATATGTAGCTTTCTTGGGACAATGTCTACAAAGTTTGTTCGCAGTTTTGAGAAATTAAATTTTTGATGAATTTTTGAAATGTAAAAAAATTGCCATTACTTATAATGGGCCATATTTTGATTGATTATTCCATGGTAATGGTTAGAGATATCAATATAGTAACTATTGAGCACTGGTAGGACGTTATATATGGACATTTAATTTATTGAGTTATCCTCAAGTGAAAATACCACCCACTCCTCCCCACAACCCCGCAAATTCAAGTTGTTATTGATTCTTAACAGAACATGCTGGTGAGCTACAGGGCCATTGGTCCTATTTTATAATCTTTGCTCTTTGTTTGCAGGAGGAACTGATGCAGAAGATTAGGGAACAAGTTCTGGTTCGCAGGGATAAAGTGTACCAGCAGAATGAGGGAGAAGTACGCAAGAGATGGCACTTTGAAGATGCTGTGAGTCATATCAACAATCAGCCAAACTTCTGATGATAAAGAACAAAGAATCAAGAAATAATAAGAGACTTTGAAAATAAACACCTTCATCAAACTGCAAAATTAACACAGTGTTAGTTCACACTGTTATAGAAAAATCAACCTATGTAATGGAGCCTTGATAGTAACTGCTCAATAATCATTTGTTTTATACCTGTTTTACATATATCCCCTGTCTCTGATAAGACCCGATTGGCCAAAATCTTCTGTTGTTGGCTAGATTTTCTGAGGCCTGAAAGCAGAGCCAAGAGTAGGTAGAGCAATCTCATTTCCTCTCAGACTACTTGAATTACAATACTTTAAAAGGTTAATTTGGAATTTCTGCCCAATGATTCCAACTGGACTTTTAACTGACTCTAGAAACTTTCATTTCTGTCTCCACCATGTAGATTAAACGACCTTACTTCCACGTCAAACCCCTCGACCGTCTCCAACTGCGAGCTTGGCACTCCTATTTGGACTGGGAGATAGCTCAGCTTACCAGCGACACCAGAGACCCCAACCAAGGTTACCACATGATGGAAATACTGTTTTCATCAGGGTGAAGAATGTTGTGGAAAGCAGTAATTATACTTTTTTTTTTTTTTTTTTTACTAGACTTAAACCAGGCAGCTACAGAGGGGTCAGAGGTCACGGTACAGCCTCAGGATGAATCAGAGAGGAGTGTGGTTGCCCTTGACGACCACAGGGTTCGCATCCTGTTTGAGCGCTGCCTGATTGCCTGCGCTTTGTATGAGGAGTGCTGGATCAGGGTATGAAAATAAATGTGTGCGAGTGGTAGAACCATATTCACAGGATTTGTTTTCTTATGCACATTGACATTTTATAGCATTATTGTGTTTATAATAGTATGTGTATGATTCAGACCCTGTAGACTAGTTTGAAAAGAAAATAATATTTTTCATCTACAAGTGATGTGTTAATGTTACATGTGTGTATAGATTATCAGTGCCTAAAATGTGCTTGTGTGTACTGTCCAGTATGTCCAGTATCTGGAGCCGCAGAGTGTGGACGAGGCTCGGACTGTGTTCAGACGAGCCTGTGAGATCCACCTGACGCACAAACCCAACATCCATATGCAGTGGGCCACCTTTGAGGAGAGGCATGGTAAAAAGAAACATTGGCAACAAATATGGTTAAATTTAAGTCTTTTTATTCATGAATGAAGTAGACTTACATGTTAGTGCAGAGGTGGTCACCAATGTGAACACAAAATAATATTAGGTGGTTGAAGGCTTTATGTTTTTTCTGTTTTCCAGTGACTTAAAATAATACCCAAAGTTTCTAAATCAAACAGGTACTTGCATTTAGTGCTGGTGGTTTCAAGTTTATTCTCAAGCATGGCACTAAATGTGTAATTCTTGAGTTTTCATTTAACTTGCATTTACAATTTTTTGAGGCAACTGTGGAAGTGACATTAACTTCACTCTGCTTTTAAGATCCCATTTAGGCCTAAATTTCACATTTTAGACTTTTAGGAACCTGTAGAAACAAAGCTCTTTTATTACCATTTAATCGGGTTATCAGCAGACTCAGAGTGAATGTACAGAAGCTTCATTAAGTTTATTTGCTATGCAGACACCAAGTATTGTCAGCAATCTTAAAACTGAAAAATATATTAGAGCTGTGATTTAGTTTTATCCAAAACATGACTGACAATAAGGACGTCAATGAGTAAACCTATTAACATGTGTAGGCATAAGGACCTTGGTCATTATATAAGTCAGTGAAACTATTGTAGTGCTGTTCTCAACATCTTTTCACTAAAAACCCCCCACATCATCCTCTGTATCAGGTGACTTAACTGAGGCCCGGCGAATACTGGAAGCCCTAGAGAAAAACCTACCCGGGTTGGCGGTGGTACGTCTCCGCAGGGCCGGTTTGGAGAGACGAGCAGGACAGCTGGACCAATCAGAGGCCTTGCTGCAAGAGGCGGTGACAGAATCTAAAGAAAAGCCCACGTTACATGCTTTCTACTCCATTAAACTGGCTCGTCTGCTGCTGAAGCTCAGCAGAAACCCCAGCAGGGCCAGAATAGTCCTACAGGAGGCGCTGGAAATTAGTCCGGTGAGAAACAATTACAGATACACTGCAAAAATACAGATGTACTGTGGTGGATGGTAGTTTGCATCCTCACTTTTTATATGTTGTGCATACTTTTAGCTGGAATTTCTTTATCTTTAAAATAAATGTCAATTTGTGACTGTTCAGACATCAAACATGTTGATTCAGTAGCAGTTATTCACCTCTGATTTGTCGTGGTTTCCATCTTCCTCCCTCAGGATAACGATAAACTCCATATGAATCTGTTAGAACTGGAGGTGTCGGGGGACCCGTGGACCTCAACCGAGGCAGTGCAGGAGTGTGTAAGACGAGCCTTGGCAGCTCCCCTCGATCCACACACCAAGATCCTCTTCTCTGAGAGGGGTCTGCAGTACATAGAGGACTATAGCAACTCCATTCAAAGGTGAGGAAACAGAAACACTCTGACTTGGTCTTTTTGACTCTGATGGTTTCACAGACTCTGATGGTCTGCTTTGGTCCTCTGCAGTGTGGTGTCAGTTTATGAGGGACACCAGAAACTAGTTAAGGAGCTTGGTGGGACAAAGAGAGGAGCAGAGAATGGGTGAGAAATATTTCTGCAACTGGAAGTTGGAAAAAAAAAGCCCACTTATCTGGAGGTGGACTTCATTTATAGGGACTATAAATATCAGTCTAGAAGTTGCGTTGTGGCTGATCCTCCATTTCATTCACAGGGACGAGGATCCAGAGAAGCTGAGCAAAGCTGACGATGGTTCAGCTGTTCCTGTATCTGCACAAGTCCCACCTACAATGCCTCATGTTCCCATCACCACACCCCCTCCTCCTATGATGGGCAGTGACCAGAGTGGTTACAGTGGATACGGGAGCTGGTACCAGGTATGATTATTCATACAGGGTTTTAAAGTTTCTGTAACCGTAACTTACCAGCAAGTTTTACAATTATGTTGACATAATTGCCAGACGACTAGTAAAGTATTATATCTTATCTGCACCAAAAGCCACATTTGCTCATAATTGTTATATTTTACAAATCAGAAAAAGGGGGTAATAGTCTGAAAACACTAAAAGTTATATTGTCATTTATCCAGACCTGTAAACGAATGAAATCAAATCTCATATGGTGTAAGAACTCTGTATCTTTTACCTAAAGAAAAGAATATAAACTTTGTAAATAAACCAATGAGGTCAGACTGAACAAGAGTGAGGTCCATACAAATACAGAAGAATCAGACAAGGCTACATTTGATGGTTCACTTTAAAGTACAACATACTAGTAGGATGAGGGCAAGGTCCGTGTATGTTGCGGCCATCCGATTTCCATTTTGAACCCTCCCGCTGCCTTCCACATCCACATCCCATAGACGAAGGCAGCGGAAAGGGGTCAAATTGACCCCAAGGAATACACAAAATGAAAAACAGAAAATGACCTGGACTTGTAGGGGACTTGTACCCTGTTGTTCTTAAAATAAAAAAAAAAAGGGAAACGGCTCTTTAACTGACTTCAGGTGCTTTGGAAAATGGAAATTTGGAATTGATAAAAACATTGTTCCTTTTCCATTCCCAATTTTGCCATAAGTAGGTTTTTTTTAATGACTCAGAAGAGTTTTCCAGCGAGCCCCATAAAACCAAAGAAAATGTTTGTAGTTCAGATTTGTTAGGTGCAAGAAGATGTCTTTAGATCAATACAGTGGTACCTTGACCTATGAGTTTAATTTGTTACGTGACCGAGCTTGTAACTCAGTTTGCTTGTATATCAAATCAACTTTCATTCATTCATCATCTGAATCTGCTTCATTCTCACTAGGGTCACTGGAGCCTATCCCAGCTACTTGTGGGTGAAGGAAATGCTATTAAGTATTTAAGTAACTATGTGTAACTTATAATGAACTTATCTCCAACGCATATTGATGTAGGTAGACATATTTGACATGCTCTTTTCACCTCTTCCAGACACGCAGCAATAACAAAATACCGTCTGTTTTCTCTATTTCATTTTTCAATTTCAAAATGGAAATCAGATGGCCGCAACGTAAACGGACCAGGCAGGTATGCCAAAAGGTGCTGTTCAAGCTGTTCTTTGTTTACCTTTTGTACTTTTTTTCCCCCCTCCAGCAACCACAGTATGGCAGCTACGGCTATCAGAACACCTGGAACTACAACCAGGGCTACTACCCTCCCAGCTAAAGTAACACAAACTGACAGCTGAAAGCCACAGGAAGCAGTGAGATGCAGGATGAACAAAAAGAGACTGAGCCACCCAGTCCTGCTGGTTCACCTGCTAAAACACACCAGAGCATCATTTCCTCTCCGTCCTTCCTCTGAGTTACCTCACAGTCCAGGATTTGTGAAAATGTTACATGTCTGGTCATTTCAGTGTTGATTCTGGGGGGACAGGTGGAAAAACGATGCAAGGAAACAGTCTCTCTTCATCATTTTGGCTGTTTTAATCAGAACTATTTTTCTATTTGTGTGCAAGCCAACCCTTTTGCCTGTATTTTAAAGTCATCTGATGTATCAAATTTTACAGGTGATGTATAAGTGGCATTTTTTACCATTCCACAATTTAGGGTTTTTGTTGCTTTTCTATTGTATATAAAGGTATTTTATAGTGTGTCACAATATTGTTTGGTGTTATTTTGTCTCGATTAACTCATCCAAAGACATGCACTGATAGGTTAATTGGTTAATCTAAATTGCCCATAGGTGTGAATGTGAGAGTGATTGTTTGTCTCTATATGTCAGCCCTGTGATGAACTGGTGACTTGTCCAGGGTGTACCCCGCCTTCGCCCATATGTAGCTGGGATAGGCTCGAAGCGACCCCTGTGACCCTAGTGAGGATAAAGTGGGTTCAGAACATGAATGAATGAATAACTCATAATAACATGGTGTCGAGATATTTGAGGCTAATTTAATAGAAAACAAGCCTCGAACTATGTTGAAAAATAACATTTGCTAATTTCATGTCAATTTCAAGTCTAAATAATTTTGAAAGAAATCTGACAATTTATAAATAATATTCAGGTCACTGAGGGTGAACAGTGATCACAGCTAATTTTTACAACTAATAGCCTTTAACAGAATTCTGTGGCCAACTATAGTTGAGCAGCGATATTGTCTACCAGTGTTAAGTCAGTGGCCCTTAACTCATTAATTCTCCTGGGTTTTATGCCCTCTTTGATGTGTTTTGAACAGTTCAGTGTTTCAGGTACTCTCTCGATTGTGGAGTGAGGGAAATATGAGCTGAAACGTCCAACCTTGTATTTGATACTTGTAGTTTTTACGTCTTTTATTTCATGAAGACTGCCAAGTCAGAAACAGACTGGATGACATGGAAAATGTAAAAAAGGAAATCACCAGGCCCCATCTCTCCAGTTTGTTTTTCATTTTGACTAATATGAGCTCCACATATTTAATGTTTAGTCTGGTTATCTTCAGTTTGTCTGTTAAGATACATCCATTCTAGACAGTCAGGTTGCAACACATTCAAGAAAAAGTTGAATCAGAGGCAATTTAGGACCAGTAATGAGTAAGAAATAATTCATCAGCAATATCATTTGAAAAAGAGGATATTACCATTTGACTGTAATTGTGATTTGGTATAAAATGAGCATAGAGCAAAGTTCTAGTCCTTCAGGAGCAAAGGTATACAGAGGAATTAAAAAAATAAGATTAAAAGCAATGTTCCACAAAGGAAAATAGGAAAGGATAAGGATATTTCACCCAATGTAGTCCCACATAATTAAAATAAAGGAATCTGGTTGTATTTAAAAGGTGTCACTGGGGTTAATGTTCGCCCATAGGTGTGAATGTGAGAGGGAATGGTTGTTCATCTGTGTATGTCAGCCCTGAGATGAACTGGCGACATGTCCAGGGTGAACCTTACCTTCACCTGTTAGTAGCTGGGATAGACCCCACCATCCTCACAACCCTCTACAGGACTAAGCAGTTCAGAAAATGAATGACTGAAGGAATAAAAGGTATATATACACACACACATACACACACACTAAGCCTAAGGTGAAAACCCTTGATCTCTAATACGGTGCTGGACTGACCAGATGGAGAATCTGGAGCATCTTGAAATGCAAAATGTGACTAAAACACCATGTACTGCACCATGACACTTTAGTTTGTAGAAACAATGGAATGAAGTCCCACAACAAAGACAAAGTTCAACAAATGTCTTTTAGGTGTTGTGACAACAAGTTGCAACATTACAACGTGGTAAATTTTTTACTCTCCCAAATAGTCTTGAATGTGTTGCAGGACTGGATGTCAGGGATTTGACAATGAAATTACCAGAAAAATGTAAGTAATTAATATCACTGCTTTCTTTTTTATTTCATATTTTCTAGTCTGTCCCAATTTTTTTTCTGATTTGTGGTTGTTGCTTTTTAAAAAAGTCAATCCAGTCACAATTCTCCATGTCAGCTTTATTTTAAGTGGTTTCTTAGTGATTAACTGTCAGTATATTTTAACATATAAAAAACTGATAAAGTATGTATGCCACAAAATCAGGAAGATTGTGGGGAAGTAAATTTAAGGCCCTTTCAGAACCAATCGAGTAGATCTTATGTGATACTTTATTATCAATGCATGTAAAGATCAGGGTAAAACTGAAGAGTTGAGTTTTGACTGTTTTATAAATGTACTGTTGAAAAACATGAGCAGTGCTTCTTAAAGTATCAATCAAAAGCCAGCCACCTTAACTGAGTAAAAGTCATTAGAAAGATCGATGAAAACAAGCCAACCATTATTGTTGGTCATTCATTCTCTGAGTAGTCCTGCTCTGAGTTTTACCTCTTGGCTATAGTTCAGGTAGCTGGTTATTAAATGATACTCAGATATGGAGTCTCTCTTCTGGGTCAGTCTCTTTCTGGTGTTTTGTGTTGATAGTGTAGTGGTGAGGTAGGCTCACAGAGAACATCCTCCTGATCTCACTTTTTGGTAACAAGCAGTACAGCCGAAGGCACCAAACCTAAACGGAACACAGAAAAGAAAAGGTCCAGAACTGATGCAGTTACTTGGAGCATTGTTCATCAAGCACTTAAGATTTGATAAGACTAGCAGCCTGTTTATGTGTTACTTTAAGTGTTACTATACATTAGAGGGAACTAATGGCACTTTTTCACCACATGGAACCAACTTGACCTACTTTGGGTATCTTCTGAATGTCTGCACCTCCTGTAGCCACAGGGTGGCTTTGCAGGACACCATATATAGTAGTATAGAATAATAAATTAATATAATGTAAATCAATATGATATCACTAAAGCAGGTAGAATGTAGTAAATTAGCTTTTTAAGAGACTGGTATTTGTTCAGTTCCATGTAGTAAATTGATGATGCAACCCATTCAATAGTGCAGTGTTTTCACATCACAGAATAGACATATGCAGTAGCTTAATGGTACATTACAATGGGGAAACTGGTAAACAGAACAACAGATAGTGTTTCTATGTAAAAATGACTAATGTTTACATTTGTCATCAATTTCAGTGACTTTTTTTTATGTATTCAAGGGTTAATACAGCTGTAGAACAGCACCATTTCACTGTTCCGGTCCAGAACTCACCCAGCTCTTTGAGGGGCTTCTCCATGTCCAGCTCGGTGTAGACATGACGGGGATACAGTGACAGCAGTGTGAAGTCCTGACCCTCAGGTGTGTTGCCGTTCATTTGTACATAGACGCGCACTGCCGCCAGCGGCTCCTGGGCCTTGAAGACTGTTGTGATGGTCGAGCCGTCCAATAGACGTACCTGTCAAAAAAGAGCAAAAGTAAGTGAAAGAGAAGCCTGGCAAGTGGACAATGGTCAAAGAACATGGTCTGTCACATGAAAGATGTTTCACTAAAATAAACAATATTTTTGTCATTGTGCCAAGCTATAACAAATGAAACACAATACAGATATGAGATATAGACAGATCAATTAAAAGGGAACATAAAAATAAAATGAATATTGGTGTCTTGTTCCAGACTTCTCACTTGCTGCCTACTAGGTTTTTTTTTTAACAATTTGTAAGAAAATTAGAAAATAGAAAAATAGTTTATCAGGCCAGGTTTGTCAAAATGACAACAATTGACAGACTATATTTAGTTCTCTTCAATTTGTACTTCAGTCTACAGCTGTATTTAATATAAATGAAAGCTCTACCTGTATCCTAGACTCATCATACTCCTTCTTAGTGGGTGGAGGACCCTGACTGGTGGGTGATGAGGGACTTGGCTGAGCAGGCTGAGATGACGTAGCCGTGGTGGAAGATCCACCACCTCCGAACTGACCGAACAGGGGAAAAACACTTACATTTATACCTTTTCCAACAGAGGTGGTATGAAAACAGACTGGGAGGGGAGTTGTACAAAGGGAGAACGTACCTTCTGTGCTCGCTCCTCTCTGTCTCGTGCTATTTCTCTTTGACCCTTTGCCTAAAGGGAATGAAGATGAAATGACAGGAAATGAGGTGAATGTAGTATTTCTAATAAAATTAGAGATGAACTCGGCTTGAAAGGTAAAAAGTCTCTTTATTCACATATGCAGTTAGTTAGGCTGACAGTTCTCTTTTTTTTTTTTTTTTTTAAATCGGTTTAAATGCTGTAAAATACCTGAATTTTCTCTATTTTTGAATTCAAAATTATTTAATGACATTAAACCAAAAAGTTGCATCTTATTTTCTGTTTGGTATGTGATTATTTGCAAGCCTGTTTCACACTTTTAATCACTGTCCCTCAAAGATGACAAAAATACTAAAATAATACTATTTCAGTCTGATTTTCAAGATTGCCTTTTGTGTATTTTTTCTTTCTTTTTGGACAATGATCCAAGACGTAGGTCAAATGCTGCAAATGCTTTAAAGACAAGGAAAAACAATGAGAACATCATGCATCCCAGCTCAAGCATTATAAAGGGGTTACTCTATCAACTCAGACTTCATTACTACATATCAGTTACACATAAGACCTAACCTTGCCAGCTTGTCCTCCATCTTCTCTCGCCTGCGCTGCTCAGCTAACTTCTTCATATCATCATCCTGTAGCTTTTGGCGGATCTGCTGCAGTTCTTGGCCCTGCCTCCTTCGCTGTTTCTCCTTCTCCACCTCCTCTGCTCGCTCACGCTCTCTTCTCTCTGCTTGTTTCACCCGCATCAGCTCCTCTAGCCTGACAATCAGAAAAACAACAGCTTACCAATAAATGGCCAGATCTGTCCATTTCCACTTCATAATTGGCTTGATTCAAATGTAGTGCCTGATTTAATGGATGTTATCGTTAAAAATTAATTTAATTGCGTATGTACTCAGACCTTTTGACTTGATCACGTTTCTCTTCCTCTGTCATCGGCCGTTTTATACCTTCCTGGGTTGTAATGAAGTCGCCATCCCTATCTGACAAGACAAATAACATCAACTCAGAAAAAGAAAGATAAATACTTTGTGGGACTGAGAAATCTTATTGTTGACCACAAACCAAAGCAAAAATCAAAGTCTCACTGTGAGAATGACAGGCTCTCAGAGAGGTCACAAAAAAAACCACATTAATGACAGATACAGCTCAAAAGCCTTTGCTGCATATTTAATGACTATGTATAGCAAAAGCAAATGCAGAAATAGAAACAGAAACTGAGAGCTTTAGGTACAACACTGGAGCCATTTTAAGCACCACCTACCAATCAATTAATGTAAAATCAATGTGTAGAGCATTAAAACAAACTTTTCCCAGATGTAATGGTTGTACTTGGTCCTACTTGATTTCATTAACAAGCTTTTTGGAAATTTTTTACACAAATGTGGTGATTATGGTCCATATGTGAAATTATACATTTTTTGTTGAAAAAACTAACTTCCTTCCACCTGCATACTTAAGTCTTCCATAAACTAAGGGAAACACTGGAACCTAAACACCACACAAGTCCTCTGACAACCACACAGTCTATAACAATCCAGTGCAGCAGCTCACCTTCAGCAGTGTCTCCTAGTGTCATCTGTGCGCTGGGCTCATTGTCTGATGCTCCTTCCAGGACATTCCCCACAGGTGGCACGTAAGGCTCATCGATGTCTGGGTCATTCTCATGTTCCATTAACCTGAGGGAAACAATTCAAAACATGGACCATAATACAGTTTCCATCATCATTCATAACCTTTAGCTACATCAACATGAGTGTACTTTTAGTAATTACATAGAAATTAAACAGCAACATCTATCATTGTCAAATTGTTGGTTATCTTCAGATTCGCTTCAACTCAAAACACAAAGTACTGCTATTACACTGGCCTTAATTACAGGCAATGAGGATACTGTCTGACACTGGCTTTCAAGTATCAGGCAGAACTGACCTCACTGCTAATACTGAATTAAATGTGTATAAAAAAATTAGTTTCAACAAAACATCTCCATGGGAGAATAAAACAACTCAAATGTACATTTTTATCCATTCTTCCAAAAATGTTCAGTAAATGCACTTTGCTGCCAGATCCAAACAAAATGTTGGTCACAGCTACAAACATAACGCCAACAAACACTTCTAACACTGAAAAATAATGTCACATTGTTTTTCTGGATCTGTGAAACTAAGACTGCAAAAAGGAAAAAAAATAAAATAAAAAAGACTGCCTAAATCACACAAAACTTTCATGTATACACACACACACACAAGTACACACACATTTAACATCTGTAAAAAGACTGTCTTAAAATACTATCATATGGTTTTTGTTGTTTTTTTTTTTTCCAAAATAGGAAGCTTTCTGAAAAACAAAAATGGCATGTAAAATACTAAGACTGATTCAGGTTGTGACACACATATCGCAATATGGTTTGTATTTAAATTTTTATTTTAACCAATTGATGACCCCACCACCCATTTTGGGTCCTGGCCCGAAGCTGAAGAACAGCAGCTTTAGTGAAATTCAGTTATGTAATTCAACTACATGACTTTTGTTTTAAGTTATCATGAATTGTTTGGAACAAAAAGCACATTGCATGCGCACACTTACAAAAGAGAAAAATGCTGAGTCTCGCAGTGCATTGTTGCGCAAGTTACACAGCCACAAGACAACAAACTGCTGTGATGCTACATTTAAGAAAACAGCAATCAACCATTGTGCTTTGAACAATAAACAAAAATTTTTAAAATTTTTTCTCTTGATTTCCTTTGGCCTCAATCCTCAATTACGGGGAAAACGAAAAAATCCATAATTTTTGTCAAAGGCTTTGATTAGAAATACCCAGGTAAATAGGCAAAATATGGCTAGGAGGGTTTCCTTTATTAGTTTGTTAGTTCTGTTTGTTTTGTTTAAATAAGAATAAAAACAAAGACATTCACTAGTGACCAAATTGTTGTTTGAAACATCCGTTTTTCCCCAGTATTTCACAATTGTGAAACTCTAATGTTTTTAATTAACTTCATAACTTTTGCAGACCTGGAACATCAGATTTTCAAAGTACATGACTTGCCTTTCAGGATCGAGGTAAACTCTGTTCAAGAAATGAAAGGTAGTAACTGTTTTTTAGGTGATCAAGAGGTTATTATGATGATGTTTCAAGTGGATGTTAATCTGAGTATGACTGACATGTTCATTTCTGTTTGTCTCCAACTCACCAGTCCATAGCTTGTTCAATTCCCTGGTTTCCAGTGTTGGCCACAGCTTTCTCCCTGCAGACAGACATGTGAATTCTATTGGTTTCTACTTATTTCACAGATGTTTGTTCAAGCTTTGAAATTAATGAATAACTTAATCACTTACGCTCTGTTCCTGTCAAAGCCCATCTCTAACAGACTCTCTAGTGTTGTTACCTCTGCCATCTTCACCTGAAAAACAGATTATGTACATACCGGCATATTAACACTATTTGTCTGCTGCCGTTTTAGCAAATTGCTACACAAAGGATATCTCTGCTATAAGTCACATGAGGACTTTTATAACACATCTGTACACTATAGCACACCTTTAATAGCTACTTTAAATCAACACCTCATGACTTTCCTTTAGCTCAGTCTGGGTATAAAACAGCTGCATTACCACTGCACTTGGTTTATAAGCCTTTAGATCAGCTCTACTAGACTATCACTCTTAAGAAACACTTGTTTATCAATGCTATTTGGTTGTAGCTATTTAATATCAGAACTAATAATACACTTAGCGCTAAAATTAGCATTGTGTCGCTAACGTTCAAATATCGAAAGCTACATGGGAAGCCTCGCTAGCTCACACAATTAAAACGAACTAAAAACACCGACAGACTCTCAGTAATTTAGACTGTCGGATTGTGTTTGTATGCTACATATAAAGGCTCAAATAAGTGTTATTTTCCTCTCTTTATTGGTAATGACAGCTAAGAAATTCAACAAGACAGCGTTAGTTAGCTACTCACACATCAGTTAACGCCGCTTCAACTGTACGGAAACCCAGAAAGGTCAAACAGAACGACACCAGAGAAGCGTTTTTTTCAAGTTTTGGGGGCGTTTTCACATGATGGTATGGGCCAGATGGAGGTCTATAAAATAAAAAGGTGTACGATGATGGCGATGTTGCAAAACTTTATTTCGAACTGAAGAAAGAACAAAGTCATTGACGGAAACGAAAGGAAAAGGGAAAAAAGACAGAAACACAGCTTTCAACAGAACTCTCCAGAATACAGAAACCAATGCGCCAAGCCCACCTCAGCTGCCAGAGTATGCATTACCACATGTCAAAACACTGCAGACAACATCAGTGAGGATAGAAGTAACTCTTCTAGTGTTTGAATTTAAGCAAATACAAGCATTCTGATCCTTTACATGAGTAGAGTTAATAATCACAACACATTACAGAGTTACTCAATTGCAAAAACAAGGCTTAAATTTGAAATGTTACTTTAGTTGTATTTTAAAACTATAATTGGTGTTAAGGTACTATACCATATATTATAATATAAATACTATACTATGCTATACTAAACTATACTATACTATACTATACTATAACTGGTAAGTGTCAAATAAATACTGTTGGAATAAAATATGTTACCTCTTCTCATGAAATGACTGTGTCAATGTGATTTATTCTTGATAGGTCAAGTGTAACTGTCTGGGACTTAGTAGGTAATCAGTGCACATTGATATTTTAGGGGGTTTTAGGGAGTTTTGTATATTGCACATTTTATACATTATTCAGTATGTATATTAAAACCTTTCCAAAGCAGAAAGTGAAATATGTAAACGATTATTTCCCTCTGAAAGATATTGGATCAGAAGGTAAAGGGCCATATATTATAGTATGAAAAATTCAATTAAAACAGTGTCCTATCATGAAATAAGTTTTGAATTGTTACTTTATTTTACTATCATTCAGTATGTATTGTTTTAGAAGTACTTATTTGACATAACTTTACTTTTTTTTTTTTTTTTTTTTTTTAGAATTTATAAAGAATGGAGAATACAAATGCTGATCTTCCTACGAAATGCATTCAATGCAATTTTAGAACAATCACGCAGTATTAATTAGTTCCACAGTGTATACTCATTTGTCTTCATTATGTTGTGCATATTTGTGCCCAGCAAATTTCACACATACATGTGACAGCACAAAGTCATGACACTAAAAGAAGTGACTAAAGTGTGAGGAGGCTGAGGCTGGATGGTGTTGCTTATTGGTTGCTCACTCTTGCCTCTCTCCCTCTCTATTTTGTATGATTTTATCCCATCCTTGTGTGTCTGTGGGTGTCCAAACAGAATGCAATTTGCTGAGTTTTATGAGCAGGTTGGGTCTGTTACATATTTACAGTAAGTGTAATGATTAATTTTTCTTTTCCCCTGCACAGTCTTAAGCAGCTCTCATTCACGAGTCTGCCATTAGACACAGACTTTTCTTCACAGGTTTATGACTTCTCTCCTCTTTTAAAAACTCATATACAAACTTATTCTCTTCTACATGCCAATTAGTTCCTTACTTTTTTTAAATCTCTATTTATTCTGTTTGCTATGTATTTCACTTTTCCAATTTATTTTCAGCATTTAAGACTAATTCGAGCTTCATTTGCTGTCTGTCACTGGTGAGTATAAACTTTTTTTGATGTAGTTTATACATCTAATGGACAAATGAACAGAAGATACAAAATTAAACCAACCAAATTAAATCATTTTACATCAGTTCAAAGATATTTACAGAACAGTTCCACTGAACTGTGTTGCACTTTACTGTTTATAAGTACTGTATATTCATTGTGTATTCATTTCACCAGATGTGTGAAAACACCTCAGGGATCATCCTTGGAATAATATTTCTGTCTCATTTTATAACAATAGCAAGAATTTATAATAATACTTTGTAATAGAGTAAAACATTGGTTTATACAGCTATTCAAAATGGACTAAAATACATACAGTTCTGAAAATTACCTGTTATTTCAGCAGAGGTTTAACAATTATGAACCTCAGTAGTATGTGTAAGTTGATTTAATGTGAATTTGTAATCACCAGTCAACCCAATTTCTTTCCAGAGCAATACTTCCTGCATTCTGAAAGGTTTGTGTAAAAGGTGACACTCGTTTTGAAGCTTAGATTGTAGGGTTGTGAGGGTGATTTCCCAGATTCTCTGTCAATACTTCTTTTGAAAGTGCTTTAATAAAACAGTCATTACATCTGCTCTACTGTAAAGTTTCAGTACTGTGCTGGAATGATATTACACAGTTTCTAGATGCACTGAGGAACTATCTGTGGAATCATCTGGTACCAATTATAAAAAGGTGAACAAAGGTGAAGGACACAATAGGAGCTAAGGTCACATTGTGTATTCTTTAATTACTTTATGACTCTGTTTTTTTGCAGAAGGAGGAGGTTAAAGGTCAAAGCTCAGTCTCAAGTGGTTAAGGGAGATTATGGGAAACTATAATGAGCGGAGGCGTACACAAGGAAATGATGCACACTCATGTTTATGACTTGCTCAAAGCTCTATCTATGTTGTAAAAGATTAATTTTAACTGACTATGGGGTTAAATTTATTATCTAGGATGGTGTGACTCCTTACACACATACCCTGATTCATTCAGTGAATGACCCTGATTTTATTGGAGTCCTAAGGGTAGCATGTAATCTTAGAAGCAGTAAAAACAAATATGAGGAGAGTAAAGGCTGCATTCATTCATTTTACTGATCATTTATAAGGTGTGGGTGGTATTATCACATGAGGAATCAGATATAAAATCTGGGTTGAAGGATATGATTTCATGTAGCCAATACCAGCCCAAGAGGGGGCAGTATTAATACATATTACATTATATGCCATGTAATTTGCAGCATATTTTAAATGATTGAATATTTACAATAAACAATAATCTGCTCAGTCTCCTCATCCTAGTGACATTTACATTCATAACCTGAGCAATACAAATACCATGATGTGCATTTTGATTGTAAACTTCCCATTACTCATACAAAATAAAGTTTCTTGAACTTCGATACACTTCGTTGACATTTAGTGTTGGATATCAGCAGAAACTGAACAACTAACAACCTCTGTGTTCACAGTGTTATCAGCTGTACTGTCTGTGGGTCTCACCAGCTGTAACAGCATCTCCATATGGAAAATCTCTGGCTTCCAGTGGAGCTGCTGTTATCTGTGGAGGGACACCTCTTGTCATCAAAATGCCTCTGGGTCTCCATGGCTTTACAGTTTTCCCACATGACTATTTAATGTTATGGAACACATAAAATTTTATGCTTTCTACTGTGTTGTTTTTGTGGAGTAATTTGTAATAAAATAAAAAAAGACATAAAAAATAATATTATTTCAGGCTCTTTTGTATGCTCTTTATACAGGTGGAAAGCTGTGATGGTAATACATGCATGTACAGTGATTTCATTGTAGCTATCTCTTTATTCAATAAAAGATGAAAGAATAAGGTGTTAAGTTTAAGTTATAAATGAGTGAATAAATGAACAGTGGAAAAATGAATACATTCATAATCAGTGCATGAATTAATAATTTAAGGCATACACTCAAAGAAGTCCACATTGGTTTACAGGAACCTAATAACATCATTCATAAGGAAAGTGAAAACATAACGGAAGGAAAACACATGCGAGTGTACCAGAAATGGCATTAGACTCTTTTAGTTTCATTGTTAACTGAAAGTGAAACGAGGGGATTTTTTCTTGTTGTTTATCATACTGAGTGCCATTAAAACTCAGATGTTTTTGTCATTGCAAAGTATATCAGTTTTAGATTTTCATATATGTTGCCCCCTCTTAATCTACCAAAGTCACTTGTAACCCATACTGGGTAGCCCCTGGAGGTGTTAAACTCAGTGATGGGGTTAATTACTGGTTACGTGTTGTGTATGAGGCCGATGTGTGTGCTTTCCATGTTACAATAATGATAACTAGTGCAATGACCCGTGGAGATCCACAGGTTCTAGATGAGGTGGTTTTTCTGCTGTTGTGTATTTCATGCATGCTGTACTGCATTTGTCCAGCAGTCACCGCCAAAGCATTCTGGCCATAGAAATGTGATTGTAAGGGTATTGTACTCAAGAATAACTAATATCTCACAAAATATTGGTCCTATCAACTTGCCATTTTCTCTAGTCTCTTCCTTGACCAAAAATACATACGTTTGCCAAACTGCAGCAGTCAGCTCTTTCTGGAATTTGTGTGAATCCCAAGACACACACAGGCAAGCACACACAGAGGCCACTTGACTTTTTTAAATATATATATAATAATAAAATGATAAGATGAGAGGAAAAAAAAACCCTCTCAGACCAGACATCTTTGTCTGTTTTAAGAAAATCAAACAGAAAGTACAAAATCAAACTGGATAAATCTGAAAATTTTATTTTAAAAAAGAAGAAATGTTGCCTTTACGTATAATAATAATAATAATAATAATAATAATAATAATAATAATAATAATAATAGATATTTAGAAAGTAAATTTAATTGTACTATTACAAACTAGGGGCACAGTTGTTTCCTAATAGTTTAACAATGAGTGACGTTAAGCTTTTATTGTGAAATTATGCGTCGGTCTTCCGCTATCCGCGTGCCAGCCTTCTTTGGTGAGGTTACCAACTGACAGCCGGTGGTTAGCCAAGCTAAGCTAATTCATCGTTAGCTGCTGTTGTCCATACGACTCAGTCACTGCAGTTGTGTAGCACTACTTAGTCTATAACATCGAGACTGATAGTGCTGGGTATTTGCAATCGAGCAGAGATAGAGTGTCCAACGTAATCCGACTTTAGCCAACGTCAGCTGAAGAGGGAGTCCTCCCCGAATGACTAACTCGCAGTGTGTGGCTAGCTAGCGAGGAGGGTGGGGATAAAAACTTCCAAGACCGCGCCCAGCTTTTGCTTCATTCCAGCAGGCAGCTACGCTCTTGACGGTGTGTGAGACCCACACCACTACACCAGATTATAGTTTAGGGGAAACTGACACACTAGTGTCAACTAAGGGCAAACGCAAGTAACCATGTTTAGAAAAACCTTAAAGAAAGACCCGGAGCTGTTTCAGAATGTGTCTGACGGGCTGCGGCGACTCTACCGGACCAAACTGTTCCCGCTGGAGGACACGTATCGATTCCATGACTTCCACTCCCCTGCACTCGAAGATGCCGACTTCGACAACAAGCCTATGGTCCTCCTGGTGGGCCAGTACTCCACCGGGAAAACCACATTCATCCGCCACTTGATGGAGCAGGACTTCCCCGGTATGCGGATTGGCCCCGAGCCGACCACAGACTCTTTCATAGCGGTGATGCACGGTGAACAGGAGGGGGTGGTACCGGGTAACGCTCTGGTTGTCGACCCAAAGAAGCCCTTCCGCAAACTGAACGCCTTCGGTAACGCATTTCTCAACAGGTAAAAGCACTGCAAAGTCCACATGCTACATTAAAGAGCTTACACGGAACTATGTGAAAAATCTAGTACAGTTGGATTATAGGACTTGAGCCCTGTTCCCTAGAGTTATTCACAAATGTATGAATGAAACGTACACGGGCTGTGTCATGTCACGCTTGTCTTTAAGGGTCATTATTAAAGACAGCTGTGAGTTAGGAGACGTGTCATAACAACACAACAGTGGGATTTAAATCCCCACCTTACAAGTTCCTACAGGTACCACGCATTTCATGGGAGGTTCACACAGTAAGTTTGTTGCACAATCTCCCCTGCAGTCTTAGACAGAAATGTGTGAGTGTTTTCCCTCTTTCATCATCCTTGGAGAATGCGGCTGTTCAGTTTCAGTTGTTAGATTGAAGAGCCAGTCTGTATGGCAAAGCTGAAGGACAGTGAGGTGTTTCCAAACCCTTACCCCTTATACACAATCAGCCTATGATTCAAGAAGGTCTTTTACTTTCACTTTGGATCAAATTCTGTAAATGAATGCTTTACAGTGCCTTCTGCTGCTACTCTGTCAAAGCACCTGCAGAGTCACTCCTGACAGTCGGTTTTTGTCATGGTGTGGCCCCTTGAACATAGAAATAGTTTAAAGTGATGTTGCTAGGTAACAGTGACCTTGTCCTGTCCTCAATGAGGGTGTCTGAATGTTCATACCTCTGGTCTTAAAGTTTTACTGTATCATAGATGCCGACAAACCACCTCCCACATCCCCTACCTGTATAATGAAATCTTATCACTAAGGGTAAAGGTTTTGCTGTCTATCTTTTGGTCATGTTAGCTGAATCAGCAGTGTCTTACTAAGGTTACAGTTAGTGTGTCAGCTGGGTTTAAACTGTATACCATATGAATTACAAATGCTATGGAACTCGCAGAGTGTTTAAAACCATATTTGAATCACCCTGAATTACTCTTTGTTATCATATTCCAGATTTCAAAGTCTTGTGTAAAAAATGTCATGATGGGCAAAAACTCAGATGACTCAGACATTTTAGTCATAATTGGTCTGTCACTAATTATCTGCTGCAGCAATGGTAGATATGGGTAAAAATAGAAGCAAAATTGAAAGTCAGACAAACAAAAATGAAAGGAGAGATAACCTAAAATTTTTTAAATAAAGTACACTGTTGTATGAAGTAACCTTGTATGAGCACTATTGGTCCAGGTCAAGGTGCTGTGAGTTAGAGCCAGGTAACTTTACATATTACAGTTTTAAACAACTTAATCCACTCTATTCTGTGTGGATTATGACGTCAAATGGCTGACAGCTGCATGATAATGCTGTCACTTCCTTTTGAGGATGTATACTCACTGCATCCTCTCCTCTTCCCACTAGTGTATGTCATCCTCCAGACAAAATGCTAGTTTATCAAATAGATTAAATAGTACACAGACACCATGTAAGCTTACTTGTAGACACTGGTTTTCAGTATCTGAATGGTACGTTAACTCCAGATTAGTAGATGGGTCCTTCTGGCATAGGCTGTATTAGAACAAACACCTCAACATTTATTCTCTTTTATTCTGTTGTTCTCTCTCAAGTTAACATTTCCCCTCACGCCCTCAGTGATGTGAAGTGTTGTTTTATTTGAATAAGTCTGAGCCTGTGCATTAGTCAACTCTGAAAGTGAAGTAATTCAGTTCAGATAGCAGTTTTTAAAAGGTCGGGGTGTTGGACTGCACAGTTAAAGAGTCGCCCTCGGAGTTCATTACAGAGTTGAGGGGGAAAGCAGATAAGATGTGCATAAACAAAGGCCATTGTCCACTGTAGCCTCATTTGTCAACTGTTGGATGGAGTCCCATGATATCATGGGACTAGGGCTGTCACAATTGCAACATAATCGGCTGATCATGATTATTTAAGCTGATGTGATCATTTACCTATTGTAAAAATAATCTCCATTCACCTGTATAAAGTTAGCCAGATTAACTAAAACTGCTCTCTTTTTAATTCTTTTATTGTTCTTTTGCTGCTATGAATTAATGACACCTTGTGGAGAATTAGAGCCTCCAGCTGTTGTCTCATGTTTACACAGCTTAAAAGGCGATTAGAAACATAAATGTTTCCAGTGAATTTTAATAATGTCTTTCACTTTCATGAGGTGTACAGCATGTTAATTATTAACTACTAAGCTTGTATTATAATACTGACGTAAAAGGAATAGAAAAAGACAAATTGTTAATGGCAGCTTGTAATGACCAAACATCAACTAAAGTTGTGACAGCCATTATGGGATGGGACTTCTTTTTGAAGTCAGCTTGCATATTTTGGACTACAGTGAGCGGTCACACATGAGCTTAACGAAAGCCTTTTGTACTCACATGATCATACATACCAGGATGTGTGTGTATGACATTAGCAGGTGTACGACCTTTATGAACAGCTCCGTAATGAGTGGATTTGATTCATAATGACTCAGGTGGTGATGGTATGTAGGTGGGAGCAGGCTACATTTTCAGATTAAGCTTTTGTCAGAATCAGATCCAGACAAGCATTTGATTTGAACTGTTTTTTGGCTCAGACTGGGCCACTTTTCCATTTTCCTCTCAGTAGGCAAAAAGTGTGGTTGGATTTGTGTTTAGATCTGAGCTGGTTCAGTGTGTTGTAGTCATAAATGAAGAAAGGGGCTATCTAGGGTCAGTAAATAGTCATGAGCACACATGCCTGATTTAATGGATAGCAATTCTACTGTGTAGCTCTTAACCATAGTTATTCAACCTGCAGATTAGCCTTTAACTACCACACTGATATAGATAGACTTCTCTACAACCAGTTATTTAGCTCAGTCCCTGTGATCCCCATACCTACAATTTCATATTAGATTTGGAAAACACAGAGTCTAGCAGGTCATTTACTCTACAGCATGTTTGTTTCCTATTATTTCCATTTTTCAGCAGCCAATTTCAGACTGTTGTGTTGCTTTTTGTAGTGATTAGGACCTAGATCTAACTCCCGTGTTTCTGTTCTTGCTTTTTTATATTTTCTGACAGTATTTTGGCATTTCTCTTCTCCCACATCCCTATACTGTATATGGTCTCATTCTCTTCCTTTTAGTTTAAAGTAAGGCACCAGTCAAAAGGCCTCAGTGTGTTTGTGCTCTGTGTGAGCCATTCGTTTTCTAAAAACAGAGTCAGCAAAGTGTAAGTTTCCGCACTGGCCACCCCGGCCTTCGCAGTCCTGCTCCGTTATTCCAGGACACTGACTCTGCACTTTACTGAGATAGGGACTGACACATGAGGGAGCTTCATAAGCACATGTTGTTAGAAATACCTATGAGAACACCTGTATAGCTTTAGATATACAATAGACTGACAGATAAAAATGTTTTATTCACACACAGCAAGATTTTAGAGGAAACAAACATGGAAAAGTGTAACCTCTCTGTCCACATCCCCCAGTGCTAGTGCCAGCCGCCCCCTTTCCTTTCCTCTTAGGAAGCTGAGGTCATGTGTGGAAAGTCAAATTGTCAGGAGGTGGGGTGAGGTAAGCGGGAGATGAACTCAGTCACAGGTCTGATGCTGTGCTGCAAGCTCACAGAAAGGATGGTTTTCTCACTTTGCTGAGACATGACTGAAGAGTAAAGGCTCTCGGATAGTTCCAGAATCTCAGGCCCTCGTGCTTGCTAGGGTCCTCTTTTCTAAGAATTCCAGCTGAGAGTTTTTTCCTTCAGGCTCTGTGTGGAAAATGCTGGGATAGATTGTTAAATGGAAACCCTGAGCCAAAATTCCAGCTGCATATCATACGCCATCGGCATTGAGCGGGAGGGGAAAAAAGCCTGCCTGTTTGTTATCTTTGGCACTATGGTATTATTGTAATGTAATACCATACATATGATCTCTATGCAAGCCCCTCTCTCATATTTCTTTGACTTATTCTTTCTGCATGGATTTTTCCGATTTCCCCCTGCGTGTGGTGAGGGACCTCTGTTAGGGTTTGCAGTGTGCCTGTATGTGTGTCTACCACTGGTGCGGTTGCTGCAGGAATGTAAAAGTGAGGTACTCCCGGTCTTATGACCCAGTGCCTTTGAGATCATGTTGTGAGTATCGGTTCAGATTGACTCAAAGGGCAGCAGAGCGAGAAGGAGTACTCTGAGCTTTGTGGCGTCTTAACAATCCCCTTCTTTGTCTGCAGTTGGACTCCATGGGTTTATGCAAAACCACTCATCCTCTCATGCTTTGTAGTGTGTATTTTTGTCTGGTATGAGTGCTTGTGTGTCTTGGAATGACACTGTCTTTAAAGTTTAAACCCCAGTGTCCAGCTTAAAGGAGGCCATTGTGTAGTGAATTATAATGCATTGGGAATAGCTCAGGCCTTCATTTCATATATTGTGATGTATTGTCTCAATGTTAAATGAGTAATAGCCTCCTACAGTTAGAAAAATTGTCTCCTCTTCAAGGAAAATCTGTAAATGTTATCATAGCTTTGCATTTTTCATAGTTTTTTTTTTTTTTTTTACATTTCATTTCAGTGTTTTACAATTTTGAATACGGTTTGATTTGTATTTAAAGCTGGTGGGACAGTTCAGTATTGTTTTGGTTTTTTAAATTGGTTTTAGTTTGAGTTGGTTTCAGTTAATTATTGTTTCTTATGATAAACTCAAATTTGTAATTTTTTTAGTTAACAACAATCCCACAATTTTTCATTTTCAAGGAAATCCTTGCTCTGTGTTATTCTGTTACCTTTTGCCCACTACAGCAAGTTGCACAGACAGAACAAAAAGTGAAGTCTAACTGCAGGCATCAAATGTCCAGTACTGAAAAACCTGCCTACTTGCTTGTGTTATTTTCAGGATTAACCAGCATGAACCAAATAATTCTGGAAAATATACATTTACAGACCTTCAGAAATTCGGTAGTGGTAGCTCTGTAGTAAAAAAAATGTCCATTTATGCTTTGTAATATATTGGGCATTAGTTGTGATCTTTTACAGCAAAGGTTTGTCCCTTAATGTTAGCTTCATAGAATAGGGGAGTTGTTAATGAAAAGCCAGAGAATAATGTCTGTTTAGTGTTTAATGTCACGTTGATGTGTAAACAGTCTCACCAGACTGGTTTTTGTCTCTTCCACCCTCCGTCTAAACACACCTTGCCTTATACTTCTGATCTTCTTTCTGTTGCTCTCATCCTGCTCTGTTTCTTTCTTTTGTTAGTCTTTTACTTTTTCCCTCTTATCTGTCTTTATCTGGTACCCTCTCATGTCCCTCTGTTTTCTTGGCAGGTTCATGTGTGCCCAGATGCCTAACCCTGTCTTGGAGAGCATCAGTATCATCGATACTCCAGGAATCCTGTCAGGGAGAAGCAGAGGATAAGCAGAGGTCTGTCTGAAACTCACTGAGTTTTCGCTCACTTATTCACCTTACTACTTCCACTACTGTTTAACAGAGCCCCACCCTCTGCTTGAGAAATACTATAAACAGAGAATGTTGCATGCATGCAGGACTAGATAGGCCCACAGGAAGTCACACATTTCAAATAGAAAAGGAAACATGCTACACAGCAATTCACTGCTTTCACCCGTCTGCTTTCTGCGTGTTTTATAATGCCAACTGTTGTAGCTGAGCTCATAGTGTTTCAGGTCTTTACCCCCTCAGGGACATGCCTAAACCAAAGGGGTCATGTAAATCTGATGGAGGCTTTCACAGCTTGACAGCAGCAAGGAGAGTGCACACAGCACTTTGAAGTTCATTTCCTCTACCTGTGGTTTTCTAGGGCACCCTTGTCTCTCACATCCTTCCCTCTTTTGGCTTGTTTTGCTTTTTGTTTTTAGCCTTTAGCTTAGGTCGTATTGAAAGGATCAATTAACAATAATACTTGAAAACATTTCCTGTTCTTGAATTAGTTTTCTGTCTTTTTCCCCCCACTATTTGTTTGATCAGTTTTGTTAAATAACCATTCTTTCCTAATCCTATTCACCATTTTACATCTGAGTCTTTTCCTGTGCCTCTGTTGAATAAATTAATTCTCCATGTGTCCAACAATGCTGCGACCTGTAGGGTCACACAGAATTGCCACATACACAGTTTTCCTTTTACTTTTGATGATACTACAGAATATTGGCGGATGAGAGCACTGCAACTTAACATAACTTCTTCTTTTTTTACCTGATTTGAGTCACTTTTAAGAGGAAGCATACATAGAGCAGTGCAGCTTTTGTGTACTTGTGAAGGAAGTGGAGTAAAATGGCAAGCATTGCAGAGTTTCCCAAGACTGCTCCCTTATATCACCACTACATGTGTTCCACAGAAGTACACAGCAGGCAGATCTGTTTTTATTGACTCAAATTTCCCCAAAGTCACAGTAAGATAAAAAAACAAAAAAAAAACGAAAACATGAATAAGAAGCACTGGCAGATGTGGGAGGAGTTTCAATGGCAAAGAAACCATAAAGGCCAGCGAAGTGACTGTTAACACAAAATACAGCCTTTTGATAACAATGTGGGTAATGTCTGAATGAAGAGACTGGTATGTCTCGAGGTGACCCTGACCAAGGAGAGTAGACGAAATCTGATGCCGTACATCTCAGACAGTTTTGTTTCTATACATACATATGCATTCTTACTCTCCAAGAGCCACACAGTCTGACTTTTTCCTCATTCACCACATGTACTACCTCTGTTTTCTGTATAAACACAGATGCAGTACTGTACTACTGATTGTGTCATATATAAACACTACTGATTTGATTGTGCACCTGAAGTGTGACGGGCGTGTGTGGGTGACTACTGGTAGATATTGGGCATGAACCAAGCCACAGGAAACTACTTTGTTAATTTCAACCTCACTGTTTGTATGATTTTATAGTCAGACATTTATATATGTTTAATATAGAGCAGCTGTGTACATGTTTGTCTAAAAACAAGAGGAAGTGGAGAGTAGAAGTGGGTGTTTAGGTTTATTCATCTCAAATAAACATGTCTTTTGATATAAGGAGGCAGAAGCGTCCTGTGTTCGGACACACAAAATGTTATTCTTCATTAGTATCATAAGAGTTGACTAGATCAGCATCAGTTATCTTCACATACTTTTCTTTATGAATTTTTTTCAGCTAACAATGCTAAATCAAATGCAGATCAGCACAAATAACAAATCTCAATTAAGTTTGTGCATGGTTTTGAGATGCAAAAATATATACGTCTCAGAATTATCAGTAATCTCTGCAGTTCTTTGATAAGCAATTAAATAGACTGAGATTGGAATCTTGTCCACAACAATCATAACATATTTTTTTCACCAAATCGTGCATCTCTTGCCAAATATCTTGCTCCATGTTTGTCTGATTTGTTTTACATTTCATCGATGACTTCAGTTACTTTGTAGATTCATAAAATTTGATGAAAATGATCGTTAAAAGTAGCCCTAAATGTCATTGCATAATGCTTTGATTTCACATGTCTTTTTGATGAGGTCAGCAGGAATGGCTTAGAGATTGTTCCTAGTTAAACCATGAAGTGATGAAACTTCATTTTGCAGAACTGCTTGGCTTCTTCTCCATAATAATTTCTTGTGACAGGACATGAAATATTGAGTGTCATTCATCAAATTTAAGTAAAATCTTTTATGATCCTTTAATAGTTGATATAACATAGCTCTTGTTGTTGTCATCATTTGTCCAGATAATCCAATAGGTGTTAAATTAAGTGGATATTCAGCTTGGCTCTGTCCACTTCTCTTCTCTGTGATATTCAGCTGCGTTCAAATATGCCATGAGTTCATTGGTGTATTCGTAGCATGTCTACATATGAGACACGTCAGTTGTTAATGTGGTCTATAAGTAAGTCTCGTCTAATGCAGCTGTCTCTGTCCTCAGCCGGCTCCCACTGGGATCCTGGTCTTAGAATATTCCCATTTCATCGTGCTCTTCCTCCACATGTCATGTGAACAAACAGGAAAACACGTCTTTTAGCTGAGGGCATTCCCTGTTCCCATCCTCTTGGTTCTTTTTGTACTGTGCGTTTCTCATCTCCTCATTTATCTACTGTATATCTTAGTTTCTCTTTAAACTGCATCTGCCCTCTTGTTTCTCTCTTTTGTGTACACGTGCTGAGAGAGACAAAAGCCAGCCATGTTGGAATGCATGTGTAGCAGATCTGGCGCTGATTGTGCGGCAGCAGAGATGATCTTTTAGAGCAACTGCATTCTTTTCTGATCAGATGACACAGACACTAATCAAAACCAGAATGATCTCTTCTTCACTTTCTCTCCTCAGCTCCTCAAGGGAAAAGAAAGCTCAAGAAAAAGTCCCAGTTTTTGCAATTTGACTTAGTCCACTTGTTTCTCAAATAACCAAAGGAAGTGAGTCGTAGAGTTAAAATGTGTTTTCCAGTCTTTTGTCACTTTTTGGTGCGATCATAATTTTCTGATGGCATTTGACTACTTGTACCCACTCTGTCTCAAACGTTTCTCACCTCCCTCCTTTTATTTAGATCTTTTGTTACTGACAAGTTTATTCTTGTGGGATGCATTGAATTACAGGACTGACCAGTCCATATTAAAGGTAATTTCATCCCACTTGTATAATACATATGGCAAGTTGGACTCTCTGAAATCTGGACTTTCTCTACACATTCCCCTCCCTTTTAATCTCACTGGTTCAAGTTAATAGATAACTAGGGAGAAAAGCAGTGTCTATTAAAAGTACATATCATAACATTAAACTGTCACTATTTGACCAACATGAGTGGGAAATAAATGTGGAAAAAAAACTGTTAATATAGTCCCAACAAGCTGTGTATTATTAACTGAGCCATTGCGTTCAGGTTAAGTTCCTGTGTTTCTCCACACAAGGCTGTTCAGCGTATTGTTAGTACAGTGCTCTGTGTAAAATACTGTCATACTTCCATTCTGACATAAGTGGAAATGTAAATACCTAACAATCTTTTGGAGATAAGTTTGCTCCCTCAGTACTTAAGAATGTCAGTGATCTGTGCAGCCAAAACTCATGGAGGACTCTCTATTTTGACCCCGTCTCAGTCACTTGAGCGAAATCCAGTGAATCGACTGTACACAAAGCCTGTAACCAGGTAATAGTTCAAGTGTCTGTCCAGATTCCATCTATTAAACAGCCAATCTCTTCTCCTCTTTTCTCTTCAGGTTATGACTTTGCCGCTGTGCTGGAATGGTTTGCTGAGCGTGTGGACCGGATCATCCTCCTGTTTGATGCCCACAAGCTGGATATCTCAGATGAGTTCTCCGAGGTGATCCGTGCCCTCAAGAACCATGAGGACAAAATGCGTGTGGTGCTGAACAAGGCAGACCAAATCAGTACTCAACAACTTATGAGGGTGTACGGAGCCTTGATGTGGTCTCTGGGAAAAATTATCAACACACCTGAGGTAAAAATTACAAAACTACTAGACTCTTAAAAGGAAATGTTTCAGTGTATTTCTTTTAATGTAGATTTAGAATTTTAATACATTTTAAGGAACTTTATATGGCTTTTAAAAAAGATTTTCCCAAGCCAAACAAATTGAATCCTTTAAAAACTGACTGACAGTAAGTTGGCAAGCAGAGCACACATTTTCTACCAAAGCCTAAAATATCTGCGCTGGTTGAAAATGTTAATTTCCCACAGTGACGGCTAGGCCTTGGCTTCCTCAGTCAGTGCTGTGCATTATAACCATTTTTTCAAGGTCATTGAAGGTGTGACAATGTTAATGTAATGAGCAAAAACAAGCCAAATAATGATGTATTTACCTCACAAAAATTTTTTTTTGGCTCATGTGGATAAAGTTGACATGTTTCTTAAAAGGACATAGCCTTTCCAACTGATTATTGGTAGAAGAAGGACAAAAAATATCTTTATAAATGTATTGAAAGTGAAACACATTTTAAACCAATCCCTGCATGCCACCTGATATCATGTGATGGTCTTCCAACATTCTTCCTGAGTGCTAGCTAATGGTAGTTAATGTTTAATAGAGGGTTATATTCATAAACCTATCCCAGAGAAACCTTTGGATCATCTGGACAATGATTCATTGACTTTGAGAGCATATTGTATTGTAGTCTCTTTACATGATGTAAAGCACATTCCACATATTTTCCTCTCTTGTAGTTAGTAAATACATCTATAAGTTGAGTCTGTCATGTTTGTTTTTTATGTTTATTTTTTTATGTTGGATTGCACTGATGTTTGTGAACCATAAAACTTCCTCATGTGGGCGTGAGCTGTTAAGTGTGACCAGATGAAGGAGATTAAACTAACCTGTGCAAACTTGATCCAGGTGGTGCGGGTGTATATTGGGTCATTCTGGGCCCAGCCCCTGTTGGTGCCAGACAACAGGAAGCTGTTTGAGGCAGAGGAGCAGGACCTGTTCTTGGACATCCAGTCTCTGCCACGAAATGCAGCATTACGCAAACTCAATGACCTCATCAAACGAGCACGTCTCGCCAAGGTCAGTAGTAGAAATACTTAAGAACTACATCAACGTATCACATTACTCTGTCCCTCAAAAATGGGACTTAACATTTAGAAATGTCCAGTTTTATGCAACTTGTGTAGGTATTTGGTTTCTAAATTAACCACATGCAGAAGTAGACTGATTATTGTAATATTGTAACACTTAAAGTAACGGCTGAACTTCATTTAGTTCTGTTATCTGAAGATCCCAAACTACATTCTGTTGTTCACATCAGATTTGGGTGTTGCCCCATGTTAACAGGGTGTCTGGATCCCACCCTGTCATCTGACATAAATCTAGCAGAATGTCTGCTCTTTATCTTAACTCCCTTTAAATATGTAGTAGATTGTTGTTCATTCACCGAAAACCAATATATTCTCTTCAGGTGCAGGCCTATATCATCAGCTCTCTGAAGAAGGAGATGCCAAGTGTATTTGGAAAGGACTCTAAGAAGAAAGAGCTGATTTCCAACTTGGGTGAAATCTACCAAAAGATTGAGAAAGAGCATCAGATCTCACCTGGAGACTTCCTAACATCACCAAGATGCAGGTAAGGACAAGACAGCTACAATTACCATCCTCTACAGATTTGATTGAATACCATGGTAACTCTCCACACCTCTATTGTATGATGTTTTTGCAATGTTATATAAAGCGTTAGATACACATGGTTCAGATTAGAAAGACCTCTCAACCTTTACTCTCTTCACATCTTTGCCCCTCTTTCCTGTCTTGCCCTCCAGGATGGGCCAGGACGGGGATGAGATTTATTTTTCCTGGTTTGTCAGGAAATCCTGCTTCTTGTACGCTGCTCCCATTGCTAGCCATTGAAGACTAATCTATTTCTATCACCAATTCCTGTTTTCTCTCAACCCCCATCTTTTCAGGAGTTACTCAATGGCCAGGATTTCTCCAAGTTCGCTTCGCTGAAGCCTAAGCTCCTGGAGTCGGTGGAGGACATGCTTGCCAATGACATCGCCCATCTCATGGCATTGGTGCGCCAGGAGGAAGCTGCCATGCCCAGCCAGACTGTGAAGGGAGGAGCATTTGAGGGAACGATGACCGGGCCCTTCGGTCATGGCTACGGCGAAGGCGCCAGCGAGGGCATTGACGAGCTGGAGTGGGTGGTGGGCCGCGACAAGCCTACATATGATGAGATCTTTTACACTCTCTCTCCCATCAATGGCAAAGTGTCAGGGGCTTCAGCCAAGAAGGAGATGGTGAAGTCCAAGCTGCCAAACTCAGTGCTGGGAAAGATCTGGAAGCTGGCAGATGTGGATCATGATGGCTACCTTGACGATGAAGAGTTTGCCCTGGCCAACCACTTGATCAAGGTAAAGCTGGAGGGCCATGAGTTGCCGCAGACGCTGCCTGACCACCTGGTGCCTCCATCTAAACGTGGGATTGTGGTGGAGGACTAAGGTCCAGAGAGGAACAGAATGGAACCACTTCAGCGCTTAGCTCCATGTTTGTCCAGACAAAAATCCAACAAAAGCATGAACAGTGTCATCGCCTCGTAAGCTGAGAGTTTCCAGGCTTTCTGATGCGTCATGAAGAGGTATAGCTGTGATCTTTTTCACCAGAGAGAGACTGGAGGGTTTTGGGTGGGGGTGGGGTGGGGGCAGGGCAGGGCAGTGTGGCCTTTGTGCATTAGGGGATAAATATTCAGGTATCTATTACAAATAAAAATTATAAAAACTGATGAAAAGACTTTATTGGATCATGATTATTGGATGATTCACTTGGATATTGGAGGTCACATGATAGGTTTAATATGGATTTGTGCGTCGTGTGTTCAAGATGTCTTATAAGTAAACGGTCCATCTTATATTTTGATCCAAAGATTATAGTTTCTTTTTTTCCATTTGGAGAGAGAGAGAGAGAGGAAATAAATCAAAACAGCTGTTAGAATTATTTTATCTATATTTTTGTATTTCCTGACTGTTAACTCTTTCCAAATGCCTACCTTTTTATTATTTTGCCAGATAAATAAAAAGGAAATACTCAACCATCAGACTCTTTATTATGTGTACTCCTTCATGTTTCATTAAAGAGGTCATATTTGGCTAAACCCACTTTTATTAGTCTATGGTACATTTATTTGTGTATTTGGACCCTAATAATTCATAAAGTTTGAATTTGAACCTTCCAGGTGCTGCAAAGCTATCTTTATATTCATTCTGACAAAAATCGAGTGGATTTCCAAAATCGTTTTAATTCCTGCTAAATTTGTTACGTTTTACAACTAGTTACGTCCTGACATTTACACATATAAGGTTAAGATTTCTGACGAACATTTCTCCGAGTACGACATAATTGTCAGCAGCAGCAGTTGTAGTAAAAACTGAAAATATGTCTAAACTTCGAGCCGATTACCTAAAATGTTCAGTTGGTTGAATTATTGAACACAAGTGGCTGAACAGGACAGAAAGCGTGGTCAATCACCTGGAGGGGGTGAGGTGTGAAGGGGCTCATCTGAATTTAAAGGGCCAGCAATCCAAACGACCTTTCTTGTGTCATTACTCAGAAATAGGGTTGAAGATGGACCTGTGGAGTTTAATTAATGAAGAATTCAGACCCAAGCAGAGCATTTATAGTTTATGTAGACCACAGGGAATGTTTTAAAATGCATAATTCCATTTTAAAAACCAAAATATCACTCCTTTAATATTTAACAGTTTGAGTTTATCAGTCACACCAGCACAACAAAGTCCTGCTGAAGGAACCATGAGGATCAACTGAAACTATGATCTGAACCAAAGCTTCGGGGTTTTTTGCTTTTAATTTGTCAGAGAGGGTCATACCAAGAACTGTGTCATCCAGAGGTCAGCCAGAGAATGTCTTTCCTGTGGAAAAGCCTCCAGTGGGTTCTTTTTTGTGTGATGTACTGCCCTCTGGAGGCTAGAATTTGTCAATTACAGCTCAGCTTCAGGACATAAAAGGAAATTTACCAGTGAAAAAATTTACCTCTGTCAGGATATTACATTGGAAAATTGAAAACAGGGGTGGAGGCAGGCATTACTCACAAAACCTGTGAGACAGAAGACAGACAATGACAGTTCAGTCCAGGCTCAGATATTATAAACACTCAGACGGGAAACTCCTTCCTCCATGAGTCACATTTGAGTCAAAATAGAGAAGATGTGAGTTGTAACATTTCTGTCCACCTGTTTCTTTTCTCATGACAAGCATAAGGGTGTGTAACATATTGAATTAATATTATTAATTGAGATTTAGTTTTTGAGAAATATGAAAAATTGACAAAATGATGATTAGTGTTTCCTCTGGAGAGTTTTCTTGCTCAAGAAAAATTCTTGTTGTAATATTCATTGTGAATAATTTTCTTTAACCATTAGTCACAACTGGTGTTTTATATTAAATTCAAATTTACTTTTTTTTTTTTTTTTTTAACAAATAAGACACACTGACATCTTTACAAATCCTTTTATTCTCCTTGCTGATAATGCACATATAAAGTGTCTAAATTTAATAAAGAACGACTTAATGTAGCAAGAACATATTCTTTAAATTACATAACACCGGAAAAATGTAGATGTAATCTTTAGACTATAGTGCCCATCCCTACTGAATTATCAGAAGTGTATTTGAATCATTCAAATATAATGTAGGTGTAAGAAACTGAAATGTAAATCAGATGGTGTTTCCACAACTGAACCGAGTCAAAGATGCTGCTCCAGATATTATGTCACACACAGACACTTCATGTCTGTGCATGTACATTAACATATTTCAACACTGAAGCCTCAACTGACACCCATCACCTGGTTGTTTTGGAAAACTGTGGTCACACAGAGCAGCAACACCTCTCCCAAACACACAATGAGGACATTTCATTGTCATTCCAGACTCAGAGTCATATGTCCATACCTCATCAGCTCACTCAGTGTCCGACTGCACGCATTGAAATTTTACACAATGACTCACCATGTTATCACCCGCAATGTCACACACACATCATCTGCAAGAGCCCCCCCCCCCAAAACACTGACATCTTTAATAAGGTCCAGAGGCGCTCCCTTGTGTTGTGATAAGTTATTACACATGTTCAGGTTATTTCTTTCAGTGTACAGTGGTGGAAAAACGTTTTGTGATTCGTTGCATTAAGAATCACTCGAGTCATTGAACTCACAGGCTCCCTTCTGCACATGCTCTGTTCCATCGAGATCAAAAAGATAATGTCCCTTGAAACACATGTTAAAACTGTCAAGAATTTAGATTTTTTTGTTGTTAACTATAAACAAAAAAAATCATTTGTATTTATATATGACTGTCTGATGCAGCCACACCAAGACTTTTCAGTAAATATTTCATGACAATATTTGAAGATTGTGTAAAACTTTGAGGGGCTCTGAAAACTTTTTTCCACTGCTGTATGTGTGTCTAATTCAGAAAAATGTCTACATGAAGATATAAAGGATGACAAGATGACAGAAGGCTGAAAATTACTTTTAATATTAAGAAATAAGAGGACTCCGAGAGCTGGAACAGCTAAAAGAGAGCTTAAGGAGGCTGGTTTTGTGAATTCCAAGTAATTGCACAACAAAATGAAAGGATGTAAACACTTTTTTTTTTTTTTTTTTTTGCAGTGTTGTACAAACATTTGCTGATCATATAGTGCATTCCGATATGGACCAGAACAAACAGTAGTTGTTTCCACGGTAACAGCCAACAGAGAGCAGAGAGAGCAGCTTTAGTAAAAGTAGTTCCACTTTTTTAACTGGCACCGAAGTGAACTTTGTGTTCAGTGTAGATAATTTACAGCAGCCTCAGGGTTCCTCTTGTTCTGATTTGATATTGACACAGAGCTGCTGAAATGCCCACAGTGGTGTGAAGTGGGAGGCGACGTGGCTGGATGTGGCTGTGTTTCTGCACACTGTGTTTGGATAGCTGTCACCCTCCACTGCTGTACTGTATATCTCCCCTTTACATTGTTTCCTTTTTCTTGTCGTCCTCCATTAGGACGTCACTATTTTCCCTCTGTCTCTTTTTCCTTCTTCCTCCTTTTTTCCTCACTGTTCATGGAGACCAGCCTCTCCCTGTTTTTCTGCCTCTTTGTTTTTTTGTCTGGTTTCCCCTGACTCCTTCGTTTACCCCCCTTCTCTCTGTGTTTTAGGTCACGTTCGTCCCGTCCAGGTCTAAAAATATTCCCAGCAGGCCTCACTCCTGCTGACACACTGACCCTCACAGATAGTTGACTGGGTCGGACTTATATAACAGTCATATGTGAGGAGTGCCACTTCTCATATAGACGAGGAATGAAACACCTGTGTGTGTATAATGCAAAAAGCACATAACGAAGGTTAGTGCATTTTAACTCTTAAACAGCAGTAGCTTCATTAGGATCCATGACAGTTCATCCTTATATCCAACTACAGTTGAAGCTAAAACACATTTAATCGCAGTCTGAATCATTTTTTATCTGCTTATCTGTAATATTCTTCTAACTGTTCAAACGTATTTAATGTATTCTGCTGCCTTAATATATTTGAGACAACTTTTCAACGTCATTTTAAAGTATTAGCTTAGGATCAGCTTCATTATGATCACTAACCTTTTTCGTATGTTATCACATATAAGTAATAAATACACAAAATCAATCAGTTAAAATGATGGGAATTTATTTTCAAAGAACTGATACACAACAATCAGAGCAGCATAAAATCCAGGTTTTCACTGACTGCATCGACAGTCCCTGTAATACTGAATCCAGAGCATTATTTCACATTTTGGAGGGAACATGGGGGGGACAAAGAGGCAATCAAAGACAGGAGAGGAAATAAGTGCTATGAAAGAGTCTGATTACCAGGGAACACGTTGACCTCGTTTCTGCAGTGTGAAAGGAGGCAGAGGTTGAGGTGACAGATTTTATACTGTACTGGCATTGCGGTTCTGCTAAAACTGGTTTGTTGGCTCACAATTCACGGGGTAACTAAAGAGCAAATATGATACTTGAGTGTGGTAAGGAGAGAAAACAGTTCAACATCATAACTGTCTTGCATTTTTAGGCGAGAGAACCCGAACACTGTTACATTTTCTTTCCTTAAAGAAGTCAATTAGCCTGTAAACAATCTGCTCTTACAGAGACATATGAGACTGTGACCTCACAAAACTATAGATGAAACTTTCAGCACTTACAGTTCACTCTGTAATACTTTTTTGATAATTGGAAATACTGATTATAGCCTAGGCCTGAAATGCATCAGTTTTCTGGAGTGCACAGCTTCATTTATAGCTAAGTTGTTTGGGTGTTTTGCTCGTGATGCACCCCAGTCCAGCCCTGGCTGACTACAGCGGCACCGTCATCATAAAAAGACAGATTTTGCTGTTTAAAAGTTCAGATGAGGTAGGCCGATATGCAGGTTTGGGCTAAAGCAGGACAAAACAAGCCCAACTTGGTTGAGTTTGTCCCAGTTTGTGCAGTCTCAGTGTGTTTGGTCAGGGTTCAGTTGGTTCTCAGCAGGGCGGTGTGGCTGCAGGTTGAGGCGCCCCAAACATCTCTTGTGAGGCGTAGGTGATGTAGAGGAAGCCGTCGGCGTCTCTGTAGCGGGAGTAAACCTCCCCCATGCTGGAGGACATGCAGGACATGTTCTTCTCTGCCACCAGGAGAAACAAGGCCTGGGTAGAGTCCAGATCAATCTTATTCCTAAAATAAAGACAGAAAGAATTCAGAGTCTGGACGGATGGCGAGAAACAGTGAATCACAGCATAAATGAAGAAAACAGTGAGAAATCTGACAGCTTGATGGGAGAATGTGGAGGAGGGTGGGTAGGACTGAAATGGAAATGCTAAAAAACATTTACAAGCTGTTTGAGATGTGAGTAGGAAG